>NW_012269876.1:0-1781 GCF_000151885.1 Dipodomys ordii
TTCTTTTATAAGATGATTTCTTTGTTGCTTTGTATGTCCCTCCCCCACGGTATAACCCCTGCTTTCACTGTATTTGATATTGTTATAATTTGTGGAGGGGAAGGGAAAAAACAAATAATTTAAATAAGGATACAGGTGGACCCATTGCAACAATGAGACGTACTAGTCGTTATGTTGAAAATGAACTTTACAACTTGGGGGGGGAGGAGGTTTGGGGGGGCGAGGGGAGGATGGGAGGGGAAGGGGAAACAAAGGAGGAGGCTACAATGCTTGATAAGAAATGTACTCATTATCTGGCCCATGTAATTGTAACCCCTCTGTACAGTATTTTCACAATTAAAAAAAATTCATAAGATCCCATTTCATCAATAGCTGGGCACAGTGGTATATACCTGCTACGGCAGGAAACAGAAGTAGAAGGATTGTGATCCACATCAGCATGGGCAAAAAGTGAGATCCTATCTCAAAAAATAACCGCAGCTACAAGTGTTGGAACCTGGCTCAAGCGATTAGAATACCTGCCTAACAAGTGCAAATCCTTGAGTTCAAACCTCAGGACTACCAAAAACAAGCAAACAAAACCATACCCACTTTTGTCAGATAGGCAGGGATTGGGAGTAGGGCACTGTAGTTTAGAACAACATGTACAAGTTTTGGTGCAGCCTCTGGTAGCATCTGCAGGGAGCTTGCAAGAGTAAAGAGAAGATAGTAAAGGGAAGCCTGGAGAAGAGATGGGGGGCTGGAGAGATCACTTCTGAAGGCTGTTGGGGAGCTGGTGAAAAAAAGAAACAAGATCTGTTCTGGGGGGTTGGGAATGTGACTTAGCAGTACAGTGTTTGCCTAGCATGCATGAAGCCTCAGCATCACATAAACAGAAAAGGCTAGAAGTGGCACTGTCGCTCAAGTGGTAGAGTGCTAGCCTTGAGCAAAAAGAAGCCCAGAGACAGTGCTGAGTTCAAGCCCAGTACTGGCAAAAAAAAAAAAAAAAATCTGTTCTGGGTCCTAGGAAGCGCATGTTGCATGCCTGTGGAGATGGACTGGGAAAGCTGCCGGAAGTTGAGGTTACAAACAGGGAAACTATCTAGGAGGTTATTACAATGTTAGTGAACATTGGAGAGGTATTCTAGAGTGGGAGTGCTAGGAACCCACGGGAGGAGGCAGATAGGAAAAACGTTGAGGAGTTGGATGAAGAGTAGAATGGAAAAGAAGCCCCATGAAATATGTTGGGTGGTAGGCAAATGCATGCAAGTGGGTTAACTGAAATATGGTAGATTCAAGGGAAATCTCAAGTAGTGTAATTCCTTAGGAAGGCAAAATCAAAGTTCAGGATTTTAGACTTTCAGTAGGCTCAAGGAGAAAGGATGAATGAAAAGGAGAAGAGTGGGAAAATGCAGACAAGAACCCAATGGATATCCCATAAAATTAAGAAGAATGAGGGAAGGGATGAGGAGGGGAGGGATGTGTGAATAGGGTGACACTAATCAAATATATGGTATTCATACACTGCTTTGTTAAATGGCAACTCCTTTGTACAACTACTTAAAGATAATAATAAAAAGAAAAAAAAAGGCCCATTGACTGGCTGTGGAGGAACCTTTTCCAAAAAAAAAACAAAAAAACCAAGACTTGTTAGATGCCAGTGGCTCATTTGTATAATCCTAGCTACTCAGGAGGTTGAGATCTAAGGATCACATTCAAAGTCAGCCTGGGCAGGAAAGTCCATGAGAATCTTTTTTTTTTTTTTTGGGTCCGGTCGTGGGGCCTGAACTCTGGGCCTGGGC
>NW_012269876.1:4589-5871 GCF_000151885.1 Dipodomys ordii
TCCATCTTTGCCTTCCGTCATTCTGAAAAGTTACACTCAAAACTTGTATATACAGGTATACATAAAGACACTTTAGGGCTGAGAAGGTGGCTCAGTGGTAGAGCGCTTGCCTTGCATGCATGAGGCCCTGGGTTCTATTCCTCAGCACCACATAAGCAGAAAAAAAAAGCGTGGAGCTGTGGCTCAAGTGGTAGAGCGCTAGCCTTGAGCTGAAGAGCTGAGGGACAGCGCCCAGGCCCAGAGTTCAAGCCCCACAACTGACAAAAAAAAAAAAAAAGGCCAGTTGGCTGAGAAGAAATTGGTGTATGTGTGTGCATGTGTATGCACGAATGTATGACTTAAGAACAAGGAACAGAATATGAAATATATAGAATAGGAGGCCACAGAGGTGTCTGAGTTTGAGAGCAAAGCCCTTTCTGAGGCTACTAAGTCCCAGAATGTGAATTTAGGGGTAAATGGCTAAGTTGGAGTCAAAGTCAAAGTGCTGGATGGGTTGTTGTAGAGACAGTGAAGTCAACAGGAGGAGGATGAGTCTGAGAGAGAAGGGAGACTGAGCAAGGGACCAGTTTTAGCCAGTATTGGGAGGAACTGGGACTCCTAGCTAATCAGAACGAGGCAGGTACAGCATGAGTGAGAGCAGGGAGGATTCCACAAGTAGTTCCTCACCTGTAATTTACAATAGCTATCTACCCCTACTCTGCAATCAGCCACTCCTTGGGCCCCTAGCCTAATGGATTGAGGCAAGGTCTC
The DNA here is from genome assembly GCF_000151885.1 of Dipodomys ordii. NCBI lineage: Eukaryota > Metazoa > Chordata > Mammalia > Rodentia > Heteromyidae > Dipodomys > Dipodomys ordii. The sequence goes on from NW_012269876.1 coordinate 5,340, forward strand.
ACCAGCCTCTGTTGCTCCCATCATGCGTCAGCACCCAAGTACCACTTGAGTTGGGAATATAGTCTTTGAAAGATACACTATGCAATACTGACTAACAATCTTAAAAATGTGCAGGCCCTTTTCTCAGGTAACTTTATTCCTGGGGATATTCTTTTCTGTTAATGGAATAACTAGGCATGTGAACACCACTTTCTGTGCATAAAATATATAAATAATGTGAGCATTATTTGTAATAGGAAACCTTTGCAGGTCCAGTATAAGTGCCCAATAAATAGTAGGAATACAATTAAGGAAAGTATAATATACTCATTAAATGCTTGGCAATTTTTTTAATATCACAGGAAAATGTTTCTGATCTAAATTAGATGTAAAATGTACAAAATTACATGATACTGTCATTATGTAAAGTATATCAGGTGTGTAGAAAAACTGAGAGAAGGGCTGGGAAGGTGGCTCAGTGGTAGAGCTCTTGCCTTGCATGCCTGAGGCCCTGGGTTCGATTCCTCAGCACCACATAAGCAAAAAGAAAAAA
>NW_012269877.1:0-301 GCF_000151885.1 Dipodomys ordii
GTGTGTGTGTGTGTGTGTGTGTGTGTGAAAGAGGCAGAGAAAGTGTGTGTGAAAATGTGTTCATATTTGCAGATTCAAATGCAGGCAAAGATCCTTTATAATAGAAATGCCTAGCTGGGCGCCGGAAGTGGTGCTGTGGCTCAAGAGGTAGAGTGCTAGCCTTGAGCTGAAGAGCTCAGGGACAGCGCCCAGGCCCAGAGTTCAAGATCCACGACCGACAAAAAGAAAGAAAGAAAGAAAGAAAGAAAGAAAGAAAGAAAGAAAGAAAGAAAGAAAGAAAGAAAGAAAGAAAGAAAGAAAG
>NW_012269877.1:396-5651 GCF_000151885.1 Dipodomys ordii
AAGAAAGAAAGAAAGAAAGAAAGAAAGAAAGAAAGAAAGAAAGAAAGAAAGATGAGAAATACCTACATCAGATTTTTCTAGATGCAGAGATACTTGCATACATACAAGGAGATATCTTAGGGATGAGACTCAATGTAAAAATTATCTTTCACAGACATATCAGAGCCTAAAGGTCATTTCATACCAAAAAACAACAACAAAACAACAACAAAAACATTGTATTTGTGATTTGACTTCAAGCTTTCTCATGACAGCCTGTGTAGAATTTTCTGCTCGAGTTACTGTATCAATGCTCAAGAAGGATCGCATTTTGGGAACACCTGGGCTTTTAGATCTTTGAATTAAGGCTACTCAACTCTCTCTATTCTCACATGCTGCAAAGTTTATGCACACAAACCCAAACCCAACCAGATGAATGCCCTCCTTCACAGAGTCGCTGAGAAACGCAGACAGCTAGGGAGCCTGAGCCAGGCATTGTTGATAGGGCAAATGACAAGTCAGATTAAGCCTTTGTGAAATGTATCGCTGTGATGCCACATCCTTAAAACTTGGCAATGGGGAGTCACCAAAGTGGCAGAGGACTCTGGCTTCTCCGAGGATGGAGACTGAATGAGGGTCACACACAGAGGCTGAAGCTTTAGCGCAGGATAATGAAAAAAGCAAACAGGATGTAGAGGAATGTATTCACATTCAAAAGAACCACAGGAGGCACTCAGCCAGGAGCAGCAGAATCACAGATATTCAGATTTTTCCTCTTATCCCGAAAATGGAAATGTTTCTGGGCAATGCAGAAATTAAAAATAAATATACTTTTTTTTAAAAAACAGTTGCCATCAAAGGTCTAATACACAGAGTTGTGGGAGGCAGAAATACCATGGAAAATCCAGACAGGCCCAAAGACAAGATAATGGTTGAGTCAGTCCGACAGAAGAGTTTTCAATTGGAAGAGGAAGCGTGAGCAACATGGGTGGAGAAAGATGGAGGTAGGTGGAATAAAATAATGTCCCCTAGAACCCAGGCTACTTGGGAAGATGAGTCTCTCTACTATGTCCTCAACCAAGTGATCAACCAAGCTTCCTTCACCTACCTTGACCATGGGAGACATGCTATCCAAGATGTTAGTTTGGGGTAGTGAGCATCGCTAAACCAAAAGTCTTCAAACTAGTCAGGTGCTGGTGGCTACGCAGGAGCTTTAGATCTGAGGATCACAGCAGATCAGCACCATCCAGGCAGAAAAGTTCATGAGATTCATATCCTCCGTTAGCCAGCAAAAAGCCAGAAATGGAGGCATGGTTAAGGGACAGCACCCAGGCCCTGAGTTCAGGCCCCAGTACTAGCAGGAACCAAACAAATGGAAGGGATGGAGGAAGGGAGGGGAGGAGGAGGAGAGGAAGGGAAAAAGAGAAAGAGAGGGAGGGAAAAAGGAAGGAATGAGGGAGGGATGGGAGAGAAGGATGTAAGGACAGTGATCAAAATGCATTATACTTACAACCTGACTTCTGGACCAGAAATCCCTTTGTGCAACTACTTAAGGAAAACAAATACACAATAGAAAATAAGTCTTTAATGGATGGGGAAAAAACCAAACTTGCCACTAGCTGCTATGATATCAGAGGGGATAGAAAAGAGATGATTCATGGGTACCAAAATACTATCAGAGATGGGAGCCAGTGGCTCACACCTGTAATCCTAGCTACTCAGCAGGCTGAGTTATGAGGATTGTGGTTCAAAGCCAGCTCAGGCAGGAACGTCCAAGAGACTCCAATGAACTACAAAAAGCCAGAAGTGGGACTGAGGCTCAAGTGATAAGAGTGCTAGCCTTGAAAAATCATTCAGGGACTGCACTCAGGCCTCAAGTTCAAGCCTCAGCACAGTACGTGTGAAAAGTAACTGTTGTCACTCATCGACTCATATTTGTTTCTTCCCCTGTTACATTCTACCAAGCTATTTCTGCCTCCGAGCAGCCTCAGTGGTTGTAGAGAGCAGTGTGGTGGCTTCAGGGAGCATACATCTATTCTGGGGAAGCTGACTGTTTTTTTTTTTCTTTCAAAAGCATCCGACTCCTTTGAAATGTTGACACCCAGCACTCCACTTGATCCCCAGCTTAGGCGAAAGCCTGCCCCTCAACACCTCAGGAGCTTTTCCATGCTGAAAAAAGAGCCAGGAACTCTTTCAGGATGCTCTCTTCCAGGAATAAGATCATGAGAAGAGTCCCCCTCTCCCCCCCCAGAGGTTGCAGGTCGTGATTATTTCATTCTCTGCTAACAGTGAGCTTTTCACCTCATAGGCTCTGGGTGGGGCTTTGTGTGAAACTGGTGTGAGGCACTAGTTGGATGGATGCATTCCTGAGATGATGGAAACTGTGTGCTCCAACTAGCTAGCTTCAAAGCCTCGTTTTCCAGTGAGAAGCCAAGCTGGCTACCACTGTCTCTCAATATCCCTTCAACTCACAAGGCCACAATGTCCCCTTCTCCTCTTGAAATAAGGATACTGGATCTGAGTGACTTCATCTTGTGGCATAGTAATAGAGGGTGGAGGCTTTTCACCCAACTCTGAAAACCCTAGAGTTGAGATAGGGCATTCTTTGAATTGCAGATGCATCATGCTATTTAGCCCCAGGAATGCTTTGCTACGGAGAATGCTCATCTCTGATTATTCCTCTAGATGGTTTGCTTTGCTCACCTCCAGATGACTCCCCTATGTGGCTTGCTTTTTGTTGGGCTTGGGGGACCCAAGACCAAACATGTGGGTTTTGTCTTTAAAAGCTTGATGGGAGTTGGGCATTGGTGGCTCACGCCTGTAATCCTAGCTACTCAGGAGGCTGAGATCTGAGAATCAGGGTTCAAAGCCAGCCCGGGCAGGAAAGTTCATAAGACTCTTATCTCCAATAAACCACTAGGAAACCAGAAGTGGAGCTGTGGCTTAAGCAGTAGAGCACTCACTTTGAGCTGAAAAGCGCCTGTGCCCAAGCCCAGAGTTCAAGCCCCACGACTGATTGAAAAAAAAAGAAAAGAGATATACACCATGCTTACTTTAGTCAAAAGGAAGCCAGTGTAGGTATATCATACTCAGCAAATAAGACTTCACACAGAAAAGAAAAGATTTTCTCATAAATACAATAGGTCATTCCACTATGCTAAAGGAAAAATCTACTATTGTATCTAAGAGAGGCACAATAGTGTGAAATGTGTAGGAATCTGAATACACAGCATCAAGATACATGAAGGGAAAACTGAGAGAAAGGAAAGAGACCTAGATAAATCCACTGTAGTAGTTGGCTTCAGTACCCCCAATCTTACTATCATTAATCAGCAGGCAGAATGTCTATGAGGATGTAAATGATCTAACAGGTATTCTCCATCAACTCAATCTGACAGATATAGTCAACCTCAGCAGACAAGCATTCCTCCCATGTCTCATGAAGCATTTGCCAAGAACAACCCTACACTGGACTGTCACATGTACTTTAATGTGTTTACAAGACCAGAAAACCACATGGAGGCCATTCTCAGACTGTGCTGGAATCAAACTGGAAATCAAGAACTGAAAGATATCCGGGAAGTTCCCAGGTACTTCCAGATTTAAACCATGTACTTTTGCCATAACCAATGACTCACCATAATGGTCTAAAGAGAGATTGTAAAGCAATGTAAAATTAAAATGAAAACAAAAATACAACTTAGCAATGTTTATCAGCTATGGTCAAAACAATGCTGAAGGGGAAACTAGCACTGTTGAAGGAATATTTTAGAAAAGAACAAAGATTCCTAAGTTCCAATATTAAGGAACTAAGGAAGGATGGGAAAATTAGAATTGAAGGAAGCAAGTGAAAGGAGAAAATTAGACTACAAACCAATGAAAGCTGAGACAGAAAAATACTAGAGAAAACGAACATTCAAAAACTGGTTCTTTGAAAATATGAAGAAAGCTTTTAGTCGACCCAACCAGAGAGAAGACATAAATCGCTAACATCAGAATTGAACAAAAGGTCACCACTTGCTCATAAACACTAAAAGGACAATAAAGGTACATTAGGGATAATTCTATGCAGACAAATTTGAAAAATTGTGAAATGAATCAATTTTTTAAAGATTAAGTACCAACAGACAACCTGAATAGCCCTACATTTATCTTCAAAAATTGCATTAGCAATTAGATATTGTGCACAAAGGAAAAACACCTAGCCTAGATTATCATGAGAGTCTCATGGAGCCAGGCACCAGTGGTTTACACCTGTCATACTCAGAGGATGGAGATCTGAGGATCATGGTTTGAAGCCAGCTGGAGCAGCAAGGTCCTGGAGACTCTTATCTCTAATTACTCACCAGAAAACCCAAAGTGGAGCTGTGGCTCAAGTGGTAGAGTACTAGCCTTGAGCACAAAGCAGCTCAGGGACAGTGACCAGGCCCTGGATACAAGCTCCACAACTGACAGAAGCAAAAAAAAAAAAAAGAGTCTCATGAACTTTCCTGCCCAGTCTGGCTTCCAACCATGATCCTCAGATCTCAGCCTCCTGAGCTACTAGGATTACAGGTGTGAGCCACCAGCGCCCAGCTTGCAATTTTCTTTATGGGGTGGTGGCTTCATTCCCTTAGGAATATACCCAGAAGAGAATTTGATAGGTCCTCTGCTAGCATTACTGTAATTCTTTTAGAAACAGAAATAACCTGGTTGTTTCTGACCCAGGTTTGGACTGTACAGATCCTCTGGAAGGTAACCACACAGGGCTGTTTTGAACAAAGTCCATCCTTCCTTCTACCTTTGCCCTAAACAATTGCCATTGGCAAAGAATAAAAAAGGTTAAATGTGATATCATAAAGAAATAACACCACTGACATTATTAGTTTAGGGTAAAACGCAATGGCTTCCCAGACGATATCAGAGATTTCTTTTCAGGGCGCTTCAAATGTCATTAGAAATACATTCTTTGCCTCTCCACGCGGCCTTAAACAAGGGACCTTTCCCTTTTCTCTGGCCTCCACCCATGCATATGCTACAGGAACATGATTCCAACTTGGTAATTTCCAAATGCCAAGAGCAGCACGTGTCCACGGCTGAGCTGGCCTTCATCATTAACACCGCGCTTATTTATTTTTCCCATTCAGCATTAAAGAAAACCTTCACCACAGGACACAGATCTGCTGAAAGCCCTTTCAAAAGGGTAGTTATTGCCAAGGTCTGGAAGTCTATCGTTAAAGGCATTTAAGAGAACAAGTAAAGGGACCTGTGGGCGGATGTACCCCCTGTCTACTGAT
>NW_012269878.1:0-1784 GCF_000151885.1 Dipodomys ordii
CGGACCCCCCCAAAAAAAAAGAAAGCTAAAAGTAAAACTTCCATATGATCCTGCTGTACCACTGCATTCACAATGGCCAAGATACCAAAACAGCCTAGAATTACACCCGTTTAAGGAGCAAACCCCAGGAGGCCTCGTAAATGAAATCTGGTCAGAAATCCAGGTGTGCTTCACAGTTGTCTTGCCAGCTCACAGTTATATTTTAGATTTTATGTATAGATATGTACATTTATTATATGAATTGCTGATATGTAAGATGCTTAGCCACTGATGGAAATGGGTATATGTAGAGCCACTAAGATTCTTGTGGGTCTTGACTCCATGCCAAGAGCCTCGCTGGCACTTTGCTGTAATCAAATGAATTCTTGAAATGCCAGATTTTGGTGTTTAAATTCTGAACTGGTTATTACAGGGACTACTTTTGGCATACATATGTTTATATATACAGATATATATGTGTACAAATATATATTTATATAATCTATATATACTATATATAAATTTTACATTAAATATATTTATATATATGCAGCAGGTAACAGGAGAATTATCAAGGGATAAATGAACATGCTTATTAGAAGAAGAGAAAACTAACATTCATCTTGAGATACTGTATTGTATAACATAGAAGGATACTAAGGGAAAGCAATCTGATAAGATCCTATAAGGGTGAATGAGTGACCAGGTCTTCATTTTAAGGATGAGGGAACTGGGCCCCACAGGTGGTAAATGGCTCTCTTTGGGTCACACTGTCAAGAGCAATTCCAAGGTTAGTATCCTGAAAACCCTAGCTCTCAGCAAAAGGCTCTATAGCCTGGGATAAAGGATCAGACTTTTTTTTTTCTGATCATGGGTTTTGAATTCAGGGACTGGGCTCTGTCCCTGAGCCTCTCTGTGCTCTACCACTTGAGCTACAACACCACTTCCTGCTTTTTCTGTTTATACTGAGGAATCGAACCCAGGGCTTCATGCATGTTAGGCAAGCACTCTACCATTAAGCCATATTCCAACGCAAAGATCAGCTTTTTTTTTTTTCCCCAAAAGACTCCACATAGAGCTCCCCTATGACCCAGCAATCCCACTTTGGGGCATTTACCCGAATGATCACAAACAAGACCATACTAAAGCTACCAGTATACAACTATGTTTATTGCAGCATTATTTACCATAGCTAAGATATGGAACCAACCCAGATGCCCCTCAGTAGTACACAATGGAATTCTATGCCTCCATCAGAAAGAATGACATTGCCCCATTTGTTAGGAAATGGAAAAACTTGGAAAAAAATTATATTAAGTGAAGTAAGCCAGGCCCAAAGAAACATAGGTCCCTTATTTGCAATAACTAGTATATGTCTGAGACCAGCAGAAACAGTCATATAAGTAGATGTTAGGCAAAATGAACCCCAAGATAAGGACTCAAATGTTTTTTTCCTTCTTGCTATTGTTTCTAATATATTTATAAGATGATTTTTTTGTTGCTTTGTATGTCCCTCCCCCACAGTATAACCCCTGTTTCCATTGTATTTGATGTTGGTATCATTTGGGAAGGGGAAGGGAAAAAACTAATTGTTTAAATAGGGATACAGGTGGACCCATTGCAACAATGAAAGGTACAAGATGCTATGTCAAAAAACGAACGAACTTTACAACTTTGGTGGGGAGGGAAATGAGAGGACAGGGATGGGAAGGGGAAACAAAGGAGGAGGCAACAATGCTTGATAAGAAATGTACTCATTACCTTGCCCATGTAATTGTAACCCCTCTGTATGGTCTTTTCACAAT
>NW_012269879.1:0-1998 GCF_000151885.1 Dipodomys ordii
AAAGATGATTAAAACATCAATCCCAAAATAGCAGTAGCAGCACAGGACTGAAAAATATGAAGATGAATAATAAAAGGAACCTTCAAAAGTGTTGGAGTTGAGCTGGGCACTGGTGGCTCATGCCTATAATCCTAGCAATTCAATAGGCTGAGAGCTGAAGATGGCAGAAGCCATCCTGGGCAGGAAAGTCTGAGAGACTGTTATCTCCAATTAACAACCAGTAAACCAGAAGTAGATCTGTGGCTCAAAGTGGTAGAATGCTAGCCTTGAGCAAAAGAGCTCAAGGACAGTGTCCACGCCCTGAGTCCAAGCCTTATGACCATAAAAAAAAATGCTAGAGATGGTTATCTGTGGCCTCTGGAAAGTGTATGGTATCGATCTGAGGAAGGAGCAGAAGCAAGGGTTTTATCTATCTATCTATCTATCTATCTATCTATCTATCTATCTATCTATCTATCTGATTCTCTTAAGTACATGCATATATAAATTGAGTCACCATCAAGTTAAATTGGAAAAACAAGCTACCTGAGAACACTAAGTGCTGGAATTCCTTGGTTTGTTTGTTAGAAAGCATAGAAGTCATGTGCATATCACATGAAAACTTTTTGAAGAAAGAACTGAAGTCACATGAGGTTCCCAGGCTGATGGGGCTGTTCATAGTATTTCTGTGTTTGGCTAAGTTTGCTTGTTGATAAAACATCAGCTGATTAAAATGAGAGGGGAAATTATAATAGGGTCTACACCACTGAGAGGGTCAAATTGGAAAAGGCATTTATTCAGCCAGTCTATAAATATTGCTAATTGTTTTCTGTTCTCTTGAAATCTTGGGTGAAGGGGAAGAGCATACCCTCTGGACATCCCCTTCTAAAGCCATGGATGAATGGATGGCTTCTAAGGCTGAATGGCTGCAGTATTAGGTGTGGAGGACAAGGCCCACAGCCCAAAGATGGACTCAATCAGCTAGAAGGGGACATGACCAGCTGGGGCACTGATCGCGCTTGCCTGTATTCCAGCTACTCAGGAGTCTGAGATCTGAGGATTTCAGTTTAAGCCAGCCCAAGCAGACAAGTCTGAGAGACTCCAATTAACCAGGGAAGAGCCACGAGTGGAGCCATGGTTCAAACAGTAAAATATCAGCCATGAGAACACAAAATGCAGAAATCAAGCCCTGGTATGGCCATGACCTCCTCAACTTCCAATCTGTTATATGAGATTGCAACACACTCTGCCATAAGTCCCAAATAGCTATCTGTCCCTTAGCTTTTCCTATACAAGGCTGGGACTCTACCACTTGAGCCACAGCTCTACTTCTGGCTTTTAGCTGGTTAAGTGGAAATAAGAGTCTCAAAGACTCTAAGTGCCAGACTGATACCTCTCTTGAATTCATCAATATTTAATGAGTACCTGAAGTCTTTTGTTCTGGTCCTGGGGTTTGAACTCAGGGCCGGAACACTGAGCCCCTGATCTTTTTTTATCATGGTTAGTGTGCTACCACTTGAGCCACAGTGCTACTTCTGGCCTTTTCTGAGCAGTTTATTGGAGCCAAGTCTTGTGCAAATTTTCCTCCTGGCTTAGAAGTATGATCCTCAGATCTCAGCCTCCTGAGTAACTAGGATTACAGGCATGAGCCAGCAGCACCCCAGCCTAAAGGCTTGATAAGAATGCAAACTGAAGACACTGCTGGGATCCAGGCAAAGAAAAAGGAGGGGAGAATATGTTTTGGCCAAGAGTAGAGTATGGACTCTGGTGCTGGAGATAGGAGAGATTCAAAGTTAGCAGAACAGAAAGGAAGTTGGCTGGGAAGCTAGCTCAGTGGTGGAGTGCTTACCTTTTATGCATGAGACCCTGGGTTCGATTCCTCAGCACATATAAGTAGAAAAATCCAGAAGTGGTGCTGTGGCTCAAGTGGTAGAGTGCTAGCCTTGAGCTGAAGAGCTGAGGGACAGCATGCCCAGGCCCAGAGTTCAGGCTCCACAACCGACAAAAAGAAAGAAAGAA
>NW_012269879.1:3585-6944 GCF_000151885.1 Dipodomys ordii
AATCCTCAACCAGCTCTTGATGAGTGAAGTAAAACCACTGGACTCGAGAATTTTTTTCTTTTAAATAAAAGATGGCCGCGATCTTACAGCCTGGCCTGGAAAGATGAAAGCCAAGCAGAGGCAGAGGCACTGGCAGTGAGTTGAGGTCCCTGGGCTACAAAGTGAAGGAGTAAAGGTGAACAGTAACTAAGGTAGGCCACATGCCAGGAAGTATGCCCAGGAGGCTGACTTGGGGGGAGAAAGAGAAGATCCAGACAGTATCCAAGACACATGTGTGGTTTCTTAATTTTATGTGAATAACGATTCCAACAGATTTATGTTAATTAATAGATTAAATTTAAATTTGTTTTACTATTCAGAATTAAAATCCCGTTTGAGGGCTCGAGGCTCCACATCTATAATCCTAGCTACTCAGAAGGCCAAATCTGAAGGGTTGCAGTTCAAGGCCAGTTGGGACCAAAAAAAGGTCTCTAAACTCCATCTCCAAAATAACCAGCAAAAAGCAAGTCTGGAGTTATAGCTAAATGGTGCCAGCTTCACAGATACAAGATTCAAGGTTCAAGTCCTAGTACTGGAGGAAGAAAGAGGGAGGGAGGGAGGGAGGGAGAGAGGGAGGGAGGGAGAGAGGGAGGGAAGGAAAGAAAGAAGGCAAGAAAGAATAGAAGAAAGAGAGAGAAAGATAAAGGTGAGGGAGGAAGGGAAGGAAAGAGGGAAAGAGAAATTAAAATTTAGTTCATCAGTTGCCTAACACAGATTTAGAAATTTGTTTGCTTTGATTGTACTGGAGTTTATACCCAGGGCCTGGTACTTGTTAGGCAGGTGTCCTGTCACTTGAACCACACGTGAAGTTCTTTATTTGCTTTACTTATTTGGGGGTGGAATCTCGTGTAATTACCGGAGCTGGCCTGGAACCTACCTTTCTATCTCTAAGTCTCAAAATAGGATGACAGGCAGCTATCAGTTGAGGAGTGATCTGATCTCACTTTTTTTCCGAGCTAGCTTCAGACTGTGATCCTCTTAATCTGTGCATCTTGAGTAGCTAGCTGTCTTTTAGGACATTTCTATCATCCAGATGGTCCTGTTTTCCCATGTTAATCTAGAAGAAACACTAGGGTGCAGAATAAGAAATCTCAGGTTTGGTTCTAGCTCCTGATCCAATTTACCTGCAGCTCAACTCTACTATAGCCCTGAGCCAGAAGATAACCTGGACTCCTACCCACCCACTTCTGCTCCTACTACTTCTGTGGGCTAGTAGATTCCAGGAAGTAGTGCTCTGGCTCAAAGTGGTAGAGTGCTAGCCTTGAGCAAATAGAGCTCAGGGACAGTGCCTGAGTTCAAGCCCTATGACTGAAGAAAAATAGACTGTGAGCATACACAAAAGACCGTGAGTTTAAAACAAAAAGTAGATTCCAGCTTATATAAGATTTTTATAATCCAAAAACCCACAGATATGACTAATATTAATAACAAAAGTAACAATAACTAAAGTCCATCAAATGCTCCTATGTGTGAACAACTCCATGCTTTTCTTTGTATATACATAGTCTTGTTCAATCCTTTAGGAACTTAATAATTTAGAAATTGATTTCTATTTGGCAGATAAGGGAACTAAACACAGAGAGGTTGAGAGAGTTGTCCAGAGTTGCAAAGCTGGTCAGTAACAAAGTAGAAATGGGACTTGCATCTTTGGTGACTGACACTTGGGAACTGGCTTTGGACTTTGGACCAGAAAAACAAACTTACTCCAGGGCACTTGCCCTACTATGGAACATATGGGAACCTGAAGTTCAAAACTACTTTGGAGACTTCAAGACACTGGAGCAGCTCCGTAGAGCTGGTCTGCTTCTAATCATGTCTCTGTCTGTCCCCCTTTTCCCAGTCTGTAGAATGAAAGTTTGAGAGTCACAAAGCACTAAGCTCAGCTCACCCTTGCAGAAAAACAGATGATCAGGAGCAAACTGCATGTCCTGTGAACTTGGGACCTGCCAGCAGATTTCCCTGATGCTAGAACTTTGCTTAGAGAGTGGACCTCCGTGGGTTGCTGATGGACGGTGCCAGGCTCGTCTGAGTGACTCTGAGGGGGGTGGGCGTGGGGGAGTCAGCACATACTTCTCTGCTGAACTTCATTTCCCATTTGGCTTGGCAGCTTGCTTTGAATGACACCAGGCCAATACAAGAATTCCATGCCCACATCGCTCCTTTTACCAGAACCCACAAAGTTAGCCCCCTGGGACCTGGCTCTATCTCTGGGCAGACATCAAAAACAACTTGGTTTTTCACTTGGAAACCCTAAGAGTCTTCTAAGTGTACCTCACTTCCTCACCTTTTTAGTTCCTTCTGAGGTGCCCGCCCCCCGCCGCTGCAACACCCCGGGATTTACTGCTGGCCCCAGAAGCCTCAAGGCTGCCAGGCTGTGGGGGTTCTCCATGCTTAGCTGTCGGTTTTGCCTTTCTTGTGTTTCCAAGGCCCCACACAGCTCCTTCCTGCCTGCTTTCCTCCTTCCAGGACCGGGCTGATGAGTAGGCATGGCCTTTCCCAACCCTCATCACCCTCTGCAGCTGCCTTCAAGCTGTGACTCGAGGAAGGGAGAAGCAAAATATGCTGTGACATCCAAAATCCTTCTCAGCCAGTGACACACGTCTGTCAGAACTTTCCAGGGCCTGGGGCTCCTCTCCACTTTCAGCTGCTCTAACATATAGGGTTCCAGCCAGGGTGAGATTAAGGTGTGGAGAGATAATGGCGAAGGTAGGAAGGAAGCCATTGGTGTTTAGTGGACAGTTCCCAGTGGATCTTCCTGGGACAGAAGTGGCATTTGCCACATGCAAGGTTCTCCCAATGAGAGAGAATCTGGGAGACAACCTGGCCTATGACCCTTGGACAAGGGATGGCCAGGCCCCGGGCTCCCTTTCTACAGGAAGGCCTCAGTGACTCCCCCAGGCAGGGAGTCCTCCTGGGCATCCTACAGGTCTCTCTTTTGTCATCTACCCACCCAGAAAGTTCCTCTCTCCTTAATCATCCCTCTACCCGCTTCCCTAGTACCTGTGTACTGGGGCAGCTGGCACGCGAGCACTTGTAAAAAAAGGATGAGCAGGTTCTGGCTGCTCCTTGAACTTCTAGGTAAGGCACATGGGAGGAACTGCATGTACTGAACAAAGTTGAAGCTCTAATCCAAAGACAGCATCCTGGCCCCATTACATGCTGGCTGTGTGCTCAGACAAGTTTAAGCCATCTGTTCTTCAATTGCTTCATTTAGAAAATTAAGAGTGAGGGCTGGGAATGTGGCTTAGTGGTAGAGTACTTGCCTAGCATGCATGAAGCTGCTTGCTTAGCATGCATGAAGCCTTGGGTTCGATTCCTCA
>NW_012269880.1:0-3180 GCF_000151885.1 Dipodomys ordii
CCAGCCGCCTGCCGGGCCCCGATGGCCTCCTGGACCGCCGCCTCCACCTCGGCCTCCAGCTCGCGGCCCGTGGGCGCCGGGGCACTGTCCTCCGTGGGCCTCAACGCGGCCCACACCACCTCCACCACGCCGTTCCCTCTTTCGGCTTCCGCCACGCTGTCTGCCGCGGGGCGCCGCGTAGCCGGGCTAGGCCCACAGTAGGGGCCGTTGGATTCCGAGGACACCCCTGTCCCCGGGGCGGGGTGAACCCCAGGAGCCTCTTCTCTGGGCTCAGGGGGTGACCCAGGGGACATGGCCGCCGGCCGGGCCGGCAGGGACGCTCTCTTATCACGATCGGTGTGGCCTGGGCACGAGAGTGGGAGGAGAAAGGAGGGGGGTGGAGGGGCAGTCTTCACTCTCCCATTCTGGGGGTGACCCCTCTCCACCCACCTAGGGCTTCTAACACCCACCTGCAGCGCTGGCTTCCATAGCGGGGTGGGAGAGGGGACGGTGGCCCTGCAGAGATGGTGGCGACCAGGTCAGGCAGCTCCGGCCTCCATACCAGCGGCCCGCTCGCACCTCCATGGTCCCCCAGACCCCCGAACCCAACTCCACCCTGCGCCTCCGTGTGCCACCCTGCAATCTGGGACTGCACCCCCAAGATGTGCACAGAAGTCCCAGGAGGCAAGGGGCGGGCAGCGCCTTGTTGTCCTTTGATCTGTGTCGGAGCCCAGGCTAGCCTTGAACTCTTCCCCTGTGGGCCTCAGACTCTCCATTCTCCTACCGCAGCCTCCTGAGAGCTGGGATGACAGGCAGGCGTTACCATACCTGGTGAGCCAGAGACTCAAACCTTTTGCCATTGCAACTTCTGAGATCCGAGGACCTCTGTTCAAAGCCAGCCAGGGCAGGAAAATCTGTGAGCCTCTTATCTCCAATTAACTACCAGAGAGTTGGAAGTGGAGCTGTGACTCAAGTGGTAGAGCACCAGCCTGAGCAAAAAAGCTTAGGGACAGTACCCAGGCCCTAAGCTGAAGACTCAGGCATGGGGTGCATGTGTGTGTGTACGCATGCATGCATGCATGCACGCGCACACACACACACACACACACACACACACACACAGTAAGAGACAGCAAGAGGATGGGTTCAGAGAGGGGAGCTGGCCAGGCACCATTGGCTCACACCTGTAATCCTAGGGAGGCTGACATCTAAGGATCGCGGTTCAAAGCCAGCCCAGGCAGGAAAGTCCATGAGACTCTTATCTCCAATGAACAACCAGAAAACCGGAAGTGGTGCTGTGGCTCAAGTGATAGAGTGCTCGCCTTGAGCTGAAGAGCTGAGGGACAGCGCCCAGGCCCAGAGTTCACGCCCCATGACCAACAAAAGGAAAAAAAAAAGAGGGGAGCCGGAGGCAGCGACAAGGGGGTCTAAGCCAAGCGCCAGGGGTCCTCCGTTTTCTGCCTTTTCTGCCTTTGAGGCCCAGCCAGGGACATCCAATCACATTTTTTTACTACATCCCTGAACGGGGCCATAATAACTACCATAAATCTAAGTTCCTTCAAGAGCTGGAAATATAACTCAAGTGGGAGTGGGCATGTCTTGGCCACAGTGGGCGTGGCTCTGATGTAAGGGGCGTGGCTCTGATGTAAGGGGCGGCTCAAGAGACAGCAAGTGCAAGGTCCTGAGCTCAAACAGCGGTACTATGAGAAGGAGGGGAGAGGGAAAGAGAGAGACAGAGAGGAGGGAGGGAGGGGACTGGGAAGGTGGCTCAGTGGTAGAGTGCTTGGTTCCCATTCATGAGGTCCTGGGTTCCATTCTTCAGCACCACAGAAACAGAAAAAGCCGGAAGTGGCTCTGTGGCTCAAGTGGTAGAGCACTAGCCTTGAGCTGAAGAGCTGAGGGACAGCGCCCAGGCCCAGAGTTCAGGCTCCACAACCAACAACAGAAATAAATAAATAAAAGAGGGATGAAAGGAAGGAAGGGAAGGAGAAGGAAAGAGAGAGAAAGGAAATTAATAAAGAAGGAAAAAGAAAAAGAAAGAAAAGAGAAAGAAGAAAAGGACCAAAAGGCGCCATGTAAAAACTTCTAGTCCAAAACTTCCTTCACAGTCTTGGCATGGCAGGGTATGCTTGTAATCCCAGCACTGGAGGGGACACAGCAAGTGGAGGTCGGGTTTGAGGCCACTGTGGGCTGCACAGTGAGAGTCTATCTATCTCAGCAAAACGAAATAAAGCTTTGGTGGCCCGTGGCTCCGGCTTGTCACCCTAGCTACTGAGGAGGCTGAGAGCTGAGGATCACAGTCCAAAACCAGCCTGAGCAAGAAAGCCCGGGGAGACCCATCTCCAGTTAATCATGCACACACACACACACATACACCACCCCAAAAAGAAGCCAGATACGGAGTTGGGGCTCCACTGTGGTAGACACCAGCTGTAGGCAAACGAAGCTCAGGGGCATCGCCCCGGACCTGAGTTCAAGCTTCAGTTCAGACACGCACACAAATACAAAACTAAATCAATCCAGGCCCCTTCCTCCTGCCTGTGACCCCGTTCGCCCCCCACTGCGGGCCCGGAGACCCCGCGCGCCCCTCACCTGTCTGCGCCACGTGGGCCTGGCGGCGGGCCGGTGCTGGGCCCCGGTGGACGCGCTCTGCAGCAACTGCAGCTGCGACTGGAGCCTGGGAAGGAGGAAAGGATTGGGGGGAGGGGGCCTGCGGGGAGAGCCCCCCAGCCCCCCGAGTGCAGGGCAGAGGCGAGGCTGGGAAGTGGGGTCCCACCCTCCCAAACACACACCAGCACTCACGTGAACAAGCTGTCTTCCAGGCTGCGGATGCGAGTCTGAGCCTGGGCCTCGGGGGACGGGGAGTCCTCGGAAGTGGGGTCCCCCCGCGCCTCTGCCGCGCCGTCCATGAGCCACCGCTCGCGGAGGGACTTCCTCTGGGGCGGGAAGGGAGCCCCGGGGGGCGCGGGGTCCACAGGCCGCCCGCCCCGCGGGAGGAGGGGGCGGGGTCCGCACCCACGTGGCCCCCAACGGGACCCCGTCCCCAGGGCGGGGCGCGCCTCCTCCACCGGGAGCCCGGAGGGGCCCACACCCCCTCTTGCACACCGCTTTCCAAAAGGGCACGCCCGGAGGGAACCGGGCCCTCCCCCGGCACCCCAACTTCCCAGACCTCCCGCCCCGCCCCTCCCTGACCGGGGAGGT
>NW_012269880.1:9340-10541 GCF_000151885.1 Dipodomys ordii
CTTTTTTCTTTTTGCTTATGTGGTGCTGAGGAATCGAACCCAGGGCCTCGAGCATGCAAGGCAAGCGCTCTACCACTGAGCCACCTTCCCAGCCCCAAGGAGAGAGTCTTGAACTCCAGCAATACAGGAGGTGAGAATGGGTGGTGTGAACCAAAATAATAATAATAGTAATAAGTAAATGAATGAAAACCAATCTTTCCCCCATTTCCACAACCAAGCCGGGTCTGTGGTATACTCCTGTAATGTAAAACCTTGGCAGGCAGAGGTAGAAGGCTCAGGGTCTCAGTGGAACCAGGCCAAAAGCATAGATCCTAGCTGAAAAAATACAAGGCGGCTGAGTGCCCGAGGCTCACGCCTGTCAGCTACTCAGGAGGCTGAGATCTGAGGATCACGGTTCAAAGCCAGGCTGGGCAGGAAAGTCCGTGAGACTCTTATCTCCAATAAGCTACTCAGAAAAAGCTGGAAGTGGCGCTGTGGCTCAAGTGGTGGAGCGCTCACCTTGAGCTGAAGAGCTGAGGGACAGCACCCAGGCCCGGAGTTCAAGCCCCAAGGCCAACAACAACAACAAAAAAAGCATATGGCCCTGAGGAGGCTGTGCTGGGAGGGCTAATGGAAGTAGCCAATGAGAGCAGTGAAGGGAGAAACAGGGAGCTTGTTAGTCATGGGAGGGGCTAGTGGATGTAGCCAATAGCAATGGAGGGAGAGGCATGGCTACAGTGGTGGAAGGGGCTGTTGAATATTATCAATGGGAGTGGAGGGAGGGGTACTGCATGTAGCCAATAGATATGGAGGAAGAGGCATGGATTAAGTTTTTTTAGTTTGTTTTTTGTTTTCTTTTTGTCAGTCCTGGGGCTTGAACTCGACCTGGCACTGTCCCTCAGCTCTTCAGCTCAAGCCAAGCGCTTTACCACGAGCCACAGCGCCACTTCCATTTTCTGGTGGTTCATGGGAGATAAGAGTCTCTCCGACTTTCCTTCCCCCGGCTGGCTTTGAACCGTGATCCTCAGATCTCAGCCTCCTGAGTAGCTAGGATGACAGGCGGGAGCCACCGTCGCCTGGCTTTAGTATTTATTTTAAACAGTTGTACAAGAAGGTTCAAATCGGGGCTGGGAAGTTGGCTCAGTGGTAGAGCGCTTGCCTTGCATGCCTGAGGCCCTGGGTTCGATTCCTCAGCACCACATAAGCAAAAAGAAAAAAGCTG
>NW_012269881.1:0-3212 GCF_000151885.1 Dipodomys ordii
GAGCCTCTGGGGGCATTCTACACCCAAACCCCAGCAGGCACTGAGCGACAGGACGAAAGAATTGGTATCCATCCAGATATTCTTCAAATATTCTCATGATCTTAAACTTTTGACTAACAGCATAAAACTGCACTCACCATGATTCCGGATATTTGGCTATAGCATCATTAGGCTTTATTCCTATAGTTCAATTTGACAATCTTATTTGTAAAAGTTTTAAATCCTTAAGCCCTAATAATTTATAAATGGGAATGCTTTCCAGTTTGGTGATAATTACCTTCTATGCAAGATGGCAGAATTCAGATCTTCACCCATCCATCTAACTCCCCCACAGAGCTGAAGAGGGTAATTCATAATTCATCTGATATTTTTAAAACTACTCCAATTACAGTGGAGGCTGATATGCAAAAGCTGAATATTCAGAAAATAATTCTCTTCAGCGTATAATGACAACGAAAAGCTCTATTCATTCTTCAACTTCTCCATAACTACACATGTCTTTTATCTTACAACCATCTTAAAACCAAAAAATGGAACACTGGAAAATAATAAATAGGAAAACATCAATCACTTTGATCTTCTTAGATTAGCTTACTTTTAAATACAGCCCTATAAATAGAGCAAATAGTCAGTGACCATAAACTATGTCAAGACTGTGATTTTGACAAATATGAGTTTTCACTTCTTTTGGTTTCTGATTTCAGTCTTGCTTTGCCCTTTAAAAATGCAACAATAAATCAGTACCATTCCTCGCTCTGTGATGTAAAAAAAAGCCACAACTACAGCATAACTCACACAAATAGAATGTTATGCTAATACTCAACTCTCACATCCAAGGCAATAGAATTTAATCTTAAAGCAAGGCAGTGAGTCATCCTTCCCATTACGCACGTTTCAAAAAAATAAATAAAGTTATTATACCATATTGTCCCTATTTTACCATCGTGAATGGCTATTATAAATATTTCTCACAACCTCTTAGCTATATCATTCAAAATATAAATATAACAGCAGCTAACATGAAGAAATAATTTTATAAGTAACAGGATTTTCCTGATATAATTTATAAGCTTATACAATAAATTATAACTATGCATCTTACTCTTCATTCAATCTCTTAATGTAGGTGTACATTAGAAACATTTCAATTTAATTTTTCTTAGCAATATCTTATACCATGTGATTTCCTTTAAGGATAAAAATAGTTGGGCTAAGACTAAAACACTCATCCATGCTGGGCTAGTAATATCTACTCAGATATAATCTAAATAAACTAGGTAAAATTTTTTATATACAAATATTTATAGTTTTCTTCAGACACATATACGAATTGGTCTCTAAATATATTCTGTACATGTCCTACAGCAAAAAAAAGAAAGGAAGGAAAGAAGGAAGGAAGGAAAGAAGGAAGGAAGGAAAGAAAGAAAGAAGGAAGGAAAAGGAAGATGGAAAGAGGAAGATTTCATGATTGTTTCTAGATTAATCTTAGTTTGGTGAGTTCAAATAGCGTTTTGTCAAATATTTTTTATTTATTTAATATTCAAACATTAAGAATATAAAATCAACTATTTGGCTTTTAAAAAATGTTAAATAGAGGGCTGGGAAGGTGGCTCAGTGGTAGAGTGCTTGCCTTGCATGCATGAGACCCTGGGTTCAATTCCTCAGCACCACATAAACAGAAAAAAGCTGGAAGTGGCACTGTGGCTCAAGTGGTAGAGCACTAGCCTTGAGCTGAAGAGCTGAGGGACAGTGCCCAGGCCCAGAGTTTAGGCCCCACGACCGGCAAAAAAGAATAAATAAAATAAATGTTAAGTAGAGACATTACTATGTGGAGTGAGGGAGATTTGTGTCCATTAAACAATATAATGTATAATTTTACTTACTTCCTTACAGACATATTCTTACATTTAGATTTTATGTGTTTGGTTTGATAAGCTTTCATAAAATTATGTAGACAGTCATCTCATAAATCCACATCAATCTCTTTATTTTTCCTACTTAATTGGGTATACGAAAACCTAAAGCATACAGCACATTAAAAGTAATTCGATTATTATTTTCAAATTCTTTAAAGAATTCCTTTATATATATTGGTACATATTTGACATAGAGATAATCACAAATTAATTCCAAACAATGAATCAACTTATCCAACATCAACATGTTGACCTAATAGAGTTCACGTATTTGTGAAGATTTTAATAAAATTCATTAACTTGCTAAGGCCTAGCACTCAGCCATGATAACCCCACATTTGAATTTTGTGGGTTGATTTTACACCTTGCTGCTTTACCAACATTTACTAGTTACCAACTCTACTAGTTGAGGAAGGAGTCTATAGGGTCCTTTAAGTATAGAATCATGTCATCTACAACAGCCAAAGAATCAACGATCCAATTAATAAATGAGCTCATAACTTAGAGAAATGTCTCAGAAGAAGTAAGAATGACCAGTAGACATAAGATGAAATGTTCAACATCTCTGGCCATAAAAGAAATGCAAACCAGAACAACACTGAGATTCTGCCTCACCTCAGTTACAACGGCTATCACCAAGAAAAGGAACAGTAACAGATGCTGGTGAGGATGCACGGTTGGTGGGAGTGTAAATTTGTTCAACTACTCTGGAAAACAGTATGGAGACTCCTCAAAAAACTAAACCCAGAGCTACCTTATAGTGCAGCAATCCCACTCCTGGGCATTTATGCAATGGAACACGAACAGGTTACAGTAAAGCCACCAGCACAATCACGTTCATTGCAGCACTGTTCACCATAGCCAAGTGATGGAATCAGCCCAGGTGCCCCTCAGTGGACCAGTGGACCAAGAAAATGTAGCATATATACACAACGGAAATTTCCTCATCCAGTGATGTTGTACTATTCCTAAGGAAATGGAAAGATTTGGAAAAATTATTCTAAGTGCATTCAGACTCAGAGAAAGTAAGGTTGCATGGTTTCCCTCATTTGTGGTAACGAGAATGTGACATAAACACACTGGGTGGTAAGCAGGGAGCTACAAATGGATTAAATGAAAGATGGTGGACTCTACAGAGAACTCAAACCATGTAATTCCTTAGAAAGGCAAAGCCTAACAAAAGAAGCACCAGGAAAGAGGTCATTGAAGAGGTGGGGGAGAGTTGTGGGAGGAGGAGGGTGGGTGGAGGGTAGGAGGGTGGGGTGGGGTCTGTGGAGGAGGAGGGAGGGTGGAGGG
>NW_012269881.1:3262-5065 GCF_000151885.1 Dipodomys ordii
GACCCCGCGACCCCGCGACCCCGTGCTGCCGGTGTGCCGTTTCCTGCTCACCTCATTTCTCCACCTGCGAGGCCCCCTCAGCTCCATCACCACCCCTAAAATGTCTATGCCTAACTATGAGGTGATCATCAGGATTTAACGCGCTCTGGACCCCAGTGTCCGCGTTCACGGCCCCCTTCCCTCCCCTGGACCGTCATTTCTTCAAACAATGTTTTTCTTTTAATACCTGTGCACCAAGCTAACGTTTCATGAACATCGCCCAGCACATAATGGAGACTCACAAACACACTGGAAGGTAAAGATCACTGAGAATTTGCAAAAATAAAAAAGTAGCACTCGTAATTACTCCTTCATGCACGCTGCTTTCTTCAGACACCGTTTCCTCGTTTGAAAGGTGGCCTTCATGCTCACGCACTCATGCGAAGCCCAGTGTTTGTCAGGAGGAGGAGGTCTGGTGGGCACGCTACCTGCGGCACAGTGCTGAGAAACGGGGGCTGGCCACCCATCAACTTCCCGTCTGGTTTTTGTGCACAGCGACTAGATTTTCCTGGAAGTTACGGTAAAACTCACCATGTTCCCTGCCTTTTTTTCCGTTTCTGTCTTTATGTGAGAAGCTGTTATTCAATGGTGAGTTTGAGCAAAGTTGCGTACTGCATTTGGGTTCCTGAAAAAGTAAAAAGTACTTTCTATGCAGCTCTACTTACACATTTTGGTTGACTTCCTTATATAAATATACAAACCCCATCCGCTTTTACTCCCCCAGTGAGCTGGGGAATGAGCTTTTGTTCACAACTACATTTTTATTGTCAAAGTAAGCTCTCCTTTCTACCACATAAACATCACCTTCAACGACAGGCCACAGACCTCAGGTTCGCGGCCTGAGTTTGTTCTCAAACACCGAGTGCTATTATTTAATCTAAGGGAACCTGTGGACACTGGGTTTGTTTGTTTAAAGGAAATGAGCTTCATGGACGGCGGGCGTCACCGGCTCTGCAGACGCCGTCTGGGCCTCATTTGCTGGGCAGTGGACGCAGTAACTGAGCGAGGCCTGGGCGTCGGGCGCCCGGGAACCTCAGCCCAGTGCTTGGGTCCTGGGGTCCAGAGGCTCCGGTGATGGCTGACCACTGTCTGCCCAGGACCAGTGCCCCCTCCTCATCTGTGAAATGCAGGTGGCGTCTGCCCTATCCTCCTCCCCGGCCTCTCCTCCTCCCCGGCCTCTCCTCCTCCCCAGCCTCTCTTCCTCCCCAGCCTCTCCTCCTTCCGGCCTCTCCTCCTCCCCGGCCTCTCCTCCTCCCCGGCCTCTCCTCCTCCCCGGCCTCTCCTCCTCCCCGGCCTCTCCTCCTTCCGGCCTCTCCTCCTCCCCGGCCTCTCCTCCTCCCCAGCCTCTCCTCCTCCCCGGCCTCTCCTCCTCCCCGGCCTCTCCTCCTCCCCGGCCTCTCCTCCTCCCCGGCCTCTCCTCCTCCCTGGCCTCTCCTCCTCCCCAGCTTCTCCTCCTCCCACTCAGCCCTCTGCACTGAGCCGCATGACTGGTACCAGGTTCACTGAAGTCGGGATTATGATTATTACTCAAAGCCTGGGAACTTTCTGAGTGGTGCGGCTCTTCACACTTCCCACGGTGTCTGCTAAATTTAAGCCCCTCACTTGGGCAACTTGCTCATCTTCTAGCGACTTCAGAAGCAGCGCCTCCCTTCCCTCCGGCTGCGGCTTCCTTCTCCAAACACCTGTCTTTCCTTTCTGCCAGACACACTGCAGTCCTCCCCGTCAGGTAGTCCATCCACGGCCCCGCAGGCCGCCTCTCCCCAC
>NW_012269882.1:0-704 GCF_000151885.1 Dipodomys ordii
TCGCCTTGAGCTGAAGAGCTGAGGGACAGCGCCCAGAGTTCAAGCCCCAAGACCGACAAAAAAAAGACTTGGGGTTGGAGGTGGGACTCAGGTGATAAAAGAGTGCCAGCCATTAAGCCAAGTGTCAGATAATGAATCCCAAACTGGGGGCAGAGATGGTTTGTCTCATGTGAATTTGTCCCTTTCCTACATATATGTGATTTGAGACAGTTTTGGGGTTTTCTGTTTTGTTTTTTGCTTGTCCTGGGGCTTGAACTGTCCCTGAGCTGCTTTTGCTCAAGGCTAGTACTCTACCACTTGAGTCACAGCATGACTTGCCGCTTTTTCTGTGTTTATGTGTATACTGAACCTAGGGCTTCATGTATGCTAGGCAAGCACTCCACCACTAAGTCACATTCCCAGCCCCAAGACAGGATCGTATATATAGTCTAGGTGGGTCTTAAACTCATGATCTTCCTTCCTCAGCCTCCTGAGTGTTAATAAGCATACAGTGCTAGACTGGGATTTTTAACTCTGGATCTTTTGCTCTCATTTGGCTTTTTAGCTAGGCTGGCACTCTACCACTTGATCCATAGCTCTACCTCTGGCTTTTTGGTGGTTAACTGGAGTTAAGAGTCTCATGGAGGGGCTGGGAAGGTGGCTCAGTGGTAGAGCACTTGCCTTGCATGCATGAGGCCCTGGGTTTGATTCCTCAGCACCACATA
>NW_012269882.1:5185-5736 GCF_000151885.1 Dipodomys ordii
TTTCTCCTTTAGCTCATTCACCTGAGGATAAAAAAAAAAAAAAAAGCTGGAAGTGGAACTGTGGCTCAATTTGTAGAGTACCAGTTTTGAACAAAAAAAGCTAAAAGACAGCACCCAGTAAAGCCTTAGTACAAGCATGCTCGCATACACTCCCAATGATATACAGGCAGGGCCAGAGATGATTACATCTGTAATCTCTGCCATTCAAGTGGTAGAGGCAGGATGACCATAAGTTCATCAAAGCCATCCAGAGCAAAAGTTAGCAAGACCTTATCTCAGAAACAAGCTAGGTATGTAATCCATCTAAGTGTCTGTACTCCTAACACAGGTCTAGTCGGTAGCTAGACAGGCAGGTAGATGAGTCTAGGAGAGGACTAGAGGTGCAGTGCAACAGTGGAACAGTGCTTGTCTCGCATGGTCGAGGTCCTGGGTTTGATCTTTATTTTTATTTATTTATTTATTTATTTATTTTTTGGGTCCAGTCGTGGGGCCTGAACTCTGGGTCTGGGCACTGTCCCTCAGCTCTTCAGCTCAAGGCTAGCACTCTACCA
>NW_012269883.1:0-265 GCF_000151885.1 Dipodomys ordii
TATGGGGGCTGGGAATATGGCTTAGTGGTAGAGTGCTTGTCTAGCATGCATGAAGTCCTGGGTTTGATTCTTCAGCAACACATAAACAGAAAAAAACAGAAAAAGCACTGTGGCTCAAGTGGTAGAGTGCTGGCCTTGAGAAAAAAAAACTCAGGCCCTGAGTTCAAGCCACAGGACTGGCAAAAAAAAAAAAAGGGGAGCTGTGGCTCAAGTGAACAAAAGTTAAAAGTGCACACCACACACACACACACACACACACACACAC
>NW_012269883.1:1118-2169 GCF_000151885.1 Dipodomys ordii
CAGGACTGGCAAAAAAAAAAAAAGTGGAGCTGTGGCTCAAGTGAACAAAAGTTAAGAGTGCACACCACACACACACACACACACACACACACACTCTCTCTCTCTCCAAATCAAGTCTCTTCAATACCAGTTGTCAAATATGGTTCACTTGTCAAGTATGGTTCCCAAGAATTTAGGAGGAAGATGAAAATGGGGTGACCACAAAGGGTGAACAAATACAGTAGTGGGTCTTACCAGATACTGTATAGAAAATTAACTGCATAACTTGTGGGTGGTGATGGGAAGGAAAAACTGGGAGTGAGGGAAGGGGTGACATTGTCCGGAAAGAAATGTACTCTTTGGGGCTGGGAAGGTGGCTCAGTGGCAGAGTGCTTACCTTGCATGCATGAGGCCCTGGGTTTGATTCCTCAGCACCACATAAGCAGAAAAAAGCCGGGAGTGGCTCTGTGGCTCAAATGGTAGAGTGCTAGCCTTGAGCTGAAGAGCTGAGGGACAGCACCCAGGCACAGAGTTCAGGACCCACGACCGGACCCCCCACCCCCAAAAAAAAGAAATGTACTCTTTAGCTAATTTATGTAACTGTCACTCCTTTGTACATCAAAAAAATTAGCCGGAGGCTTGAAGGCAGTAGCTCATACTCATGCCTATAATCCTAGCTACTTGGGCTGAGGTCAGAGGATCAAAGTTCAAAGTCAGCCTGGGCAGAAAAGTCCATGAGACTCTTATCTCCAATTAACCACCAGAAAACCAGAAGTAGTGCTGTGGCTCAAGATGGTAGATCACTAGCCTTCAATGAAAAAGCTCTGGGGGACTGGGAATGTGACTTAGTAGTAGAATGCTTGCCTAGCATGCATGAAGCCTTGGGTTCAATTCCTCAGTACCACATAAACAGAAAAAGCCAGAAGTGGGGCTGGGAAGGTGGGTCAGTGGTAGAGTGCTTGCCTTGATGTTCAAGGTCCTGGGTTCGATTCCTCAGCACCACATAAGCAAAAAGAAAAAAGCCGGAAGTGGTGCTGTGGCTCAAGTGGTAGAGCGCTAGCCTTGAGCTGAA
>NW_012269884.1:0-419 GCF_000151885.1 Dipodomys ordii
TGCATTCTCTCCGTGTAATCGGCTTCGGGGGGAAAAAGAGAATATATCCTCAGCATGTAGGTTTGGGTTTGTTTCTTTCTTTTTTGAAATCTCAATCAGGAGACAGTGTAAGAAATCCGTAGGGTATTGGGGTATAGGTCTGGTGGAAGGTGGAATGTAGGGGTCCTTCCTGGTTGAGAACAAGTTGAGAAAATTCAACCCCTCAACCTCCTGGGTACCTTCTCATTCCCACTCTCCTTGTACCTAGAACTTCATACCTTTTAGGTAAAAGAGACCTCAGATACTAATTTATCATTTCCTTTTGTAATAAAGAAAGGAGAATAGAACTCCACATAGAGCTCCCCTATGACCCAGCAATCCCACTTTTGGGCATTTACCCAAATGTTTACAAACAAGACCACACTAAAGCTACCAGCACA
>NW_012269884.1:1754-6488 GCF_000151885.1 Dipodomys ordii
AACTGACATATGAAAGACTAAGTCCAAAGAGGACTGAAGTGAAAGGCTCTAGAAAGAATAAAGGCTTTTGCCCAGAATGGTTGAGCAGTTGTTTATGTGCAGAGATTTCTGGCAGAGAGCATAAGTGGGGCTAGCAATCCACCTATGCTGCAGCCCAAGGTCTCCCTAGAAGGATTGTAGAGACCTTTGGGACAGACCTGGGGAGATTCTGCAACCTCTGCCTGCATACTTGGAATTGTTTTCAAGCCACAGGTTAGGATAGCCTGTGCTCATTGTGATTGTGAACCAAAGTATAGAGCTTTCTGTCAGTAAGATGTTAGATGTACATTGTGAGAGACATGCAAAATGGCATGAGTCATTGTCTGCTTCCTTTTCCCACCAAGGAGCTTTTTTGGATTTCTGCGAAGGAAATGCTCATCAGAAACAACAAGTCAGGCAAGTTAAGGACTTAGTTCTGTGCCCAGAAAAGGGAAGTGAATATAGAATTAATGTTTCTCCTTGTCTCTCCTAGGAGGGCTTCTTCTCCTTATGGCAGCCAGTTTGGCTGAGGGATATGTACAGACCTCTCAATGCCACACGCAAGAAAAACATGACCACCAAGCTACATGACAGGGACTCTTCTGATGAGGAAGAGATTTTCAATAAGAAGAAAAAAGGGTAAATGCCTGGGGGCAATTCAACATTCCTAGCTAACAAGGGGAGGCCAGGAAAAGTCTAGTTGCTTCCATCAATACTGAAAGCCTGCTATTGTTCCTTTCACAGGGAGCCCAGTGACACCATCATAGAGATTCCACCATCACCACCACCAGCCTCATCACCTCCTCCTCCTCCTCCTCCACCTGCTGAAACTGAGACCACTGGCGATCCTGGGTGTTGTGGTGCTGTGCTTGCCTCATAATTCTGAGACTTTTACACTTGGGATCTCTGCATTGTTTATTCCACACCTAATTTCTAACATAAGCTAATATTCTGATATACTGTTTCCTCAGATTAAATTGTATATAATTCACAACCATTTTCTTATTTTTGGGGTCCAGTAGTGGGGCCTGAACTCTGGGCCTGGGCGCTGTCCCTCAGCTCTTCAGCTCAAAGCTAGTACTCTACCACTTGAGTCACAGCGCCACTTGCGGCTTTTTTTTTCTTTTTGCTTATGTGGTGCTGAGGAATCGAACCCAGGGCCTCAGTCATGCAAGGCAAGCACTCTACCACTGAGCCACCTTCCCAGCCCCAATTTCCATGGGTGGTACTTACATATATGTGTGCAGATAACAGGGGCACAGGCAGGAGCGGCAGGACTGTGGCTAGGACTGTGTCACGGCAGTCATGCTTGCAGAAGGTGTTGGTGGCTTCCAAAGAGGACATCCTGCCTGCATTCTCTCCGTGTAATCGGCTTCGGGGGGAAAAAGAGAATATATCCTCAGCATGTAGGTTTGGGTTTGTTTCTTTCTTTTTTGAAATCTCAAAATCTGCCTATTTTTTGGGAAGTTGAAATAGAAATTAATTATATATAATGAAATTAAGTGAAAAGGAGAGCTATAGATTCTTCTGGAAGTTTTTTTTTTTTTTGGTTCCCGTCGGGGGGCCTGCACTCTGGGCCTGGGCGATGTCCCTCAGCATTTCAGCTCAAGGCTAGAGCTCTACCACTTGAGCCACAGTGCCACTTCCAGCTTTTTTCTTTTTGCTTATGTGGTGCTGAGGAATTGAACCCAGGGCCTAATGCATGCAAGGCAAGCGCTCTACCACTGAGCCACCTTCCCAGCCCCCAGTTTTATTTCTTTTTTGTTTAAGTGGTGCGGAGGAATTGAACCCAGGGCCTCATGCATACAAGGCAAGCGCTCTACTACTGAGCCACCTTCCCAGCCCGAGTCTCACTTTTTTTGTTTGCCAGTCCTGGGTCTTGAAATTAGGGCTTGAGTGCTGCCCTGAGCTTTTGTGCTTAAGGCTAATGTTCTACCATTTGAGCCACAGCTCTTCTTTTAGCTTTTTGGTGGAATCAAACCCAGGAGGAATCAAAACCAGGGCCTCGGGCATGCAAGGCAAGTGCTCTACCACTTAGCCACCTTTCCAGCCCCTCTAACCTTGAGATGAAGAGCTGAGGGACAGTGCCCAGGCCCAGAGTTCAGGGCCCACGACCAATCAAAAAAAAAAAAAAACTATACTTTATCTGAAAAATAAGGAGGGGCTATGGAGGGAGGGGGGAGGAAAAAGAAGAGGTGGTGGAGGAGGAGGAGGAGGAAGAGGAGGAATAACCAAAGCAAAGGATTGGGGTATGGCTTAAGTGATGGAGTGCTTACCAGGAGGAGGATGCCTGCTATAATCCTAGCTACTCAGGAAGCTGAGATCTTAGGACCATGGTTCAAAGCTAGCCCAGGCAGATAGGTCCATGAGACTCTTCTCTTCAATTAACCACCAGGAAACTGGAAGTGGAGCTGTGGATCTAGCCTTGAGTGAAAAAGCTTAGAGAAAGCACCTGGGCCCTGAGTTCAAGCCCTATGAGCAGAAAAGGAAGAGGTGGAGAAGGGGAAGGCCAGACAGCCAATGGCATCTTACAGGCAGCATTCCTCACAGCTCTCATAATGCCATACATTAGTAGGTGTAAGTCAGGACTGTCTCCCATATTGCAGTAGGGACACATAACTCCCTCAGCCATTTCCAAATCAGGATGCCCTGATCCACTGCCAGAGGGACATCTGGACTCCCCAGGGCCTGCTAGCATTTTCCACAGCAGCTGGGTGAGAAAGAAGGTGGCTGTCATGTGGGCATAGCCTATCATAGACTATTTTTGGCCCCCATGCATGTAGCCCTACTTTTCACATTGCAAAATAGGAATAACATGTATAATACTTGTGAGGTCACTGGGAAGATGAGGCGTGTAAGAAGGTGGGATTGGCATGGGACTGGTGCCATCAGTATGTGCTGTTATGGCTGTGACCATTCTGCCCAGGTGGCAACCAGATCTGAATAGTGGGTGATCCCTTCTCTGCTTCCACCTTGATTGACCTGGATCCTCTGGGCAGGTGGATAGCCTCCATAAAACCATTCTCTCTCCATCTCCATCTCGCAGATGGGCAAATTGACACCCAGGAGGTGAGAAAGGACATGGAGGCATTGTAGGGATCTGCAGGGGTATTGGAGGAAAAAGAAGCTTCTGTGTAGAACCCAGTCTGCATGGCTGGTCTAGTACAGCTTGACCTTGTCCATTTGGAGAAAAATCAGGAAGCTAGGCTATGGCCAGGAACTGAAAACGCCCTTCCTCTGCTCTGGGCATGGTGCGGGAATGTGGGGCAGGGTGGGGACACCACAGGCTAAGCCAGCATGGCCTGGGCCTACTGGAGTTGGTGGCTCCACCAGTGGACTTGTCCTGACCTGGCTTGCTGAGGCCAAGAAAAGGCATGAGGTAGGGGGTAAGGAGAAGATGCTCCCAGAAACAGAGCCCTGGCCACCAGGAACAGATCTGCCTTTTGCCTTCATGGTTCCTTTCTCCATGCTAAAAACAAACAAACAAACAAGCAAAAACCCTTAAAAAGTGTATTATATAGATGACAGTTGGCTCACACCTGTAATCCTAGCTACTCAGCAAGCTGAGATCTGAGGATCGAGGTTTGAAGCTAGCCCAGGCAGGAAGGTCTGTGAGACTTTTCTCTCCAAATAATCACTGAAAAAGCTGAAAACAGATCACAAAATCTCAGGAAGTGTCCAGGCCCTGAGTTCAAGCCACACACACACACAAATGTATTATATAAACAAGTTGAAATCAAGAAAAATATAATCTAAGACAGATAACCACATATTTATTATTTTATTCAAAATTTCTTCTGATTTTTGAAATAAAATTAAAACATTTTCTTGGAGCTATAGGCACAAGCCTACAATCCCAGCTACTCAGGAAGAGGAGGCAGGAGATCAATGAGTCAACCCTAGGTAGTTAATGAAACCCTATCTCAAGTACAAACAAACAAACAAAAACAGGCTTGTGGTATGGTTCAAGTGGTAGAGTGCTTCTTGCCTAGCATAATCAAAAACCTCATCAACCAACCATATTTTCACAGGCCTCTTAAAGTGTGGCAGGCTCTAGGTCCCGCACCTTCTTGGCATATAGGAGAGTGCTTTCCAGCCTCCTGGAAACTGGGTACCCCATATGGCCATGTAGCACAGAGACCATTTACTTGATGCCACAAGAAAATGATGCTCAGCTTACACAGAATCACACTGAGCCTCAGTTCCCTTCATCACAAAATGGAGGAATGAGAATGCTGTCTGTGCAGTTTGGCCCTTCCTCCTTTCCTGCGACGGACCAGCTCGGCCGGAGCACTGGGACCGACGAGACAGGGATCTCGGGATAGGTGGGCAAAGGAGTCGGCGAAGTGACAAAAAAGAGTTGCATCTGAGTGTATCTTTATTGAGGAGAATTAACATTTTTATACAGTGTGTGATTGTGACATAGATTCTTTGTTTAAGCACGTAATCAATTTTTAAAGGCAAAGCATTGATGAATTACATGAAAATTAATGACTATCCCACCAACTGTTTAAGCTAAGTAGTGCGAAACAAGTCTAGCATATTGTTTAATAGAATGCATCATCTATTCAGCTTTTTTATGTTTAATAATTAACAAACCTAAGACAGGGCTGTACTTACATTGTACTCTTTTTAATTTTATTTTTATCCAACTAATTTTATCTTTATAAGCTCCTGTATAAGGAAATGGTTTTTGATTGGTTCAGGAAATATGTT
>NW_012269885.1:0-3020 GCF_000151885.1 Dipodomys ordii
CTTCCTCCTTTGAGTTTTCAAAGCCTGGACTTCCTGCCCTTCTCCCTTGGCCCCCTATTTCTGGAAGCTGGAAAGCCTAGGTTTCCCAGACAAAGCTTGGCACAGAAGGAATGCCCAGTAAAGCCGTACCAAGAAGTGGAAGTGGAAAATCAACTCGACTTGTGGCCCAGACCTAAGTTAGATCGGCCTGAGGACTGGGCCCATACATTGCCTGGGTAGGTCAAGTCACACTGAACTTGAAATTGCAAAAGAGAGGAAGTGAGTGTTGCTACAAAACGGCCTAACCACAGTGCACACAACTTGTTTGTTATCTGTGTGTGACGTTTTCTGGTTTCAGAAACACAGACACGCCGTCCTTTTGCAAGATCAGTGCTCTGGCCAGAAACTAAATCTCTATTGGATCAGCGGGAAATGGTGCAGGAGAAGTGGGACTTACTTGGGGAAGACCCTGTTATATTTAGAAAGACGTTTCCCCCAGTGGTCTTCTCTCCTGTAAAATGTATAACCAGATCAAGAAAGAAACAGAAAGAGAAGGGGGAAAATAAGTCCTGCCCACTTGTTTCTCCTGAGCAATTAGCATTTTTTTGGGGGGTCCGATCGTGCGGCCTGAACTCTGGGCCTGGGCGCTGTCCCTCAGCTCTTCAGCTCAAGGCTAGCGCTCTACCACTTGAGCCACAGCGCCACTTCCGGTTTTCTGGTGGTTTATTGGAGATTGCTTTGCTTGGCCAAGTCCTGGGTTAACTGTTACAAGTTAGAAGCATTTATGTATGTGTATATACATACCTAAATTATATAGTGTATAGGGTACTGTCCCTCAGCTCTTCAGCTCAAGGCAAGCGCTCTACCACTTGAGCCACAGCGCCACTTCCGGTTTTCTGGTGGTTTATTGGAGATTGCTTTGCTTGGCCAAGTCCTGGGTTAACTGTTACAAGTTAGAAGCATTTATGTATGTGTATATACATACCTAAATTATATAGTGTATACACACACAGCGACATAGGCCATGGAACATTTTGGTCAGTGATGAATCACATATATGATGGTGCCCTCATAAGATTATAAAAGAAACCAGGTACTGAGGCACATGCTTGAAATACTAGCTATTCAGAAGGTTGAGATCTAGAAGATCATGGTTCAAAGCCAGCCTGGGCAGAAAGTCTTTAAGTCTCACTCTCTAAGATAAGCAGCAGAACAGTGCGGTTGGAAATGTGGCTCAAGTGGTAGACAATCAAGCAAGCAAGCCAAGCAAGCATGAGGCCCTGAGTTCAAACCTTCCCTCTGCCAAAAAAAGAATGATGGACCTCTGTACCAGATCGGTCTGTGCAATTACTGTACCAATTTCTTATTTGGGTGGTTCTGGAGATCAAACCCAGCCACTTATGCATGGTGAACAAGTAATCTACCATTGAGTCACATCCATTAATCTTTTCTTTTTAACTTTTCTTTTTGAGGCAGAGTCACTAAATTTCTATCATCTTCCTACCTCCGCCTCCCGAGTAGCTATGATTACAGGCTTGTTCAGCTTGTGTAAGTACATTCTATGATGTTGGCACAACCAACAAGATACTTCTCTGAATGTATTGCTATCTTGATGGTGGCTTATTTATTTGGGGGAAGTGTCCGTGTTACTGTGGCACTGACAAGTCTCAAATGTGCAGGGTTGTCTGGGAGAACAGAAGTTCTAGCAGAATTAATATTTCACAGGCGATCTGGAGCAAGAATTCCTCCCTCCTCAGTCTTTTCAGCCTTCAGTTGATGAGCTGAGTTCCACCCCATTGTGGATGGCTATCTATTTTATCTAAATCTACTGAAGGTTACTCTCATCCCCTAAATACCTTTACAAAAACCATCTAGAACAATGTCATACAAGTGACAAGCAAGTGCTCTACCCCAAGCTCCACCCTCAGTCTGAGACCAATGCCCAACAATGAATAACTGCACCTCAGCCTCGGGAAGCTGACGCACTAATTGCTACAGGAGCCTCCTGGCTTAGGCCTGGCTCTAGCGAAAAGGCAAGTTGTAGAAAGGTATTGGAAGGCTGGACAAGGGGCACGCAGGGGTGTGTGTATGTGTGTGTGTGTGTGTGTGTGGCACAATCTGTCAGGTTGTGAGGCTCTTTAGGTTAGTGAGGGCCCCTGGCATCAGAATGTGAAGGGCTGACTCAGGCTGCTGGGAGTCCTGGCTGTTTGGCAGTGGCCCTCTGGGAGGAAGGCCCAGCAGTGCCGCTCTACCTCATGTCAGGAGCTGCACTCCATTCAGAGGCTGGAGTAGCTCTAGCGCTCCTCCCCGAGGACAGCAATGCAATATACCTACAGAAGGGCAGGCTCCAGTGACAAATCAACTAGTCTTTGACAACTTAAAGGACCAGGCCCTCAGATGCAGCCATTCAAGAAATCCTTGCCAAAGGCCAAAGGTTCCTGTTGCTCGTTAAGGTACAAAAGCACATCTTATAGCAGAAGAACGTTTTGTTTATTTGGATCTCTTGCCAGGCCCAGCCTGTCCTTGAACTAGCAAGCCTCCTGCCTCAATCTCTTGAACACTGAAACTGCAGTCAAAAGCCATTAAGTCTGGATAAGAGATTTTCTCATCAGGTGCTGGTAGCTCACATATGTAATCCTAGCTACCCAGGAGGCTGAGATCTGAGAATCAAAGCCAGACTCGTCAGGAAAGTCCAAGAGACTCTTATCTCCAATAACCACTCAAAATACCAGAAGTAGAGTTGTGGCTCAAAGTGGTAGAGAACTAGCCTTGAGCAAAAGAGCTTAGGGACAGCACCCAAGCCCTGAGTTCAAGCAGAAAACAAACAAAAGATCCTAAACAAATTAAAAAAAAAGAAATTCTTTGCCTAAGAGTTGGCATTCAATCCAGGGCAGGAAAGTCTAAGAGACTCTTATCTCCAATAACTACCAGAAAAATGGAAGTGGTGCTGTGGCTGAAGTGGTAGAGCACTAACCTTGAGCTGATAGAGCTCAAGGACAGTGCCCAGGCCCAGAGTTCAAGCCCCATGACTGACCAAAAAA
>NW_012269885.1:5805-6906 GCF_000151885.1 Dipodomys ordii
CTCAGCACCACATAAGCAAAAAGAAAAAAGCCGGAAGTGGCGCTGTGGCTCAAGTGGTAGAGCGCTAGCCTTGAGCTGAAGAGCTTAGGGACAGCGCCCAGGCCCAGAGTTCAAGCCCCACGACCGGACCTAAAAAAAAAACAAAACGGAAGTGGTGCTGTGGCTCAAGTGGTAGAGTGCTCACATTGAGCCAAAGAGCTCAGGGACAGAGCCCAGGCCGAGTTCAAGTCACACAACTGATGAAACAAACAAACAAAAATGTATATTTTATGAAGAATCATTCCAAACACATTCCCTAGATTTGGGTTACATGCCCTGTTGAATTTATGAAATGTGTGTTATTATTATTATTATTATCAGTCCTGGGCTTGAACTTTGGACCTGGGCACTGTCCCTGAGCTTCTTTTGCTCAAGGCAAGTATTCTACCACTTGAGCCATAGTGCCACTTCTGGCTTTTTGGAGTAGTTTATTGGAGATAAGAGTCTCACAGAGCTTCCTGCTCAAGCTGGCTTTGAACTATGATCCTCAGACCTCAACCTCCTGAGTTGCTAGGATTATAGCTGTGTGCCACTGGCACCCAATGTAATATGTTATTTTTTAATTAAGAAGGTAAAATTGCTTTTTTACCTGTGGGATTAATAAGTTTTTTTCAAGTTGCCACATCCTCAGTAAATGGAACTGCTTTCCAGGCCTGCTTGGGAAATGTTTCCCTTATCGGTGAATATGGGTTCTAGACACAGAGAAAACTAAACAACAATTTAGAAACAGAGTTCACAACTGCTGAGTATAAAAGCGCAAGTTCATGACAGAAAGCTGCCATCAAGTCTTCCACAATCAGGAAGCCTGGAGGTGATTTGGTGTTCATTGTTAACATGTCTTCTATGATTTAGACCATTCTCTTTGCATCCCAGCCATTAGCTGTTGGGTGAATATTTATTTATTTATTTATTTTTTGGTCGGTCGTGGGGCTTGAACTCTGGACCTGAGCGCTGTCCTTCAGCTCTTCAGCTCAAGGCGAGCGCTCTACCACTTGAGCTACAGTGCCACTTCCGGTTTTCTGGTGGTTTATTGGAGATAGGAGTCTCACGGTCTCTCCTGCC
>NW_012269886.1:0-445 GCF_000151885.1 Dipodomys ordii
AAATGAACCCTAAGATATGTATTCAAATGTTTTTTTTCTTTCATGCAATTGTTTCTAACATATTTATAAGATGATTTCTTTGTTGCTTTGTATGTTCCTTCCCCACGATATAACCCCTGCTTTCACTGTATTTGATGTTGGTATAATTTGTGGAGGGGAAGGAAAAAAACAAATCGTTAAAACAAGGATACAGGTGGACCCATTGCAACAATGAGATGTACAAGTCATTATGTCGAAAATGAACTTTACAACTTTGGTGAGGGGGGGAGAAGGGGAGGAGTATTTAGTGGGGGGAGGGACTTTACAACTTTGGTGAGGGGAAGGAGTATTCGTTGGGGGGGCGCAGGGCAGGGAGGATGGGAAGGGATGGGATGGGGAAACAAAGGAGGAGGCTACAATGCTTGATAAGAAATGTACTCATTATCTTGCCCATGTAATTGTAACC
>NW_012269886.1:5496-6747 GCF_000151885.1 Dipodomys ordii
AAAACTTAGATCTGTTAGACCTTTTAAGCAAACACCCAAAAAAAAAAAAAAAAAAAAAAAGTCCCTTACAATAGTAGTCAGTTCTTTAATGCACAACTTAATTTACTCCACTACCTGATTCTTTTTTTGTTACCATCATTTCACAGACCAAGCAAACTTTTAACAAGCAAATTTGCATAGAATTTCTAGTAGCAGAATAATTTAAACAATTTTTTTAATTTTCTTCACTATGCACAGGTAAATAAAGGGTTTCATTATCCCAAAAAAAATCTTTCTCTAGTACTTTGTTTCTTACTTTTCCTACTTAAACTTCATCCCAGTTACTCTAACTATCAAGTCTACCTTCAATTACAAACATGTTCAGAGTCTCTAAAGCTTATTCATTCAGTTTTGAAATTAATGCCAAGGAAGTGACACACCATGAACTACCTTGTTTATTTCATTTAGGTGCCTAGAAACAACTTATAATTTCTATTTGGAAAAGAGACAAACCTCGGTTATATATGGACTTAACTATGGAAATCTCTTAACATTTCTTTTTCAAGCATCACTTTTAGTTTATGTGAGGAAATTTGCCTCCGGGGTATTCTTTTTTTTTTAAATTTTATTTTATTGTAAAGATGCCGTACAGAGGAGTTACAGTTACATGAATAAAGCAATGAATACTTTTCTTGTTGAGCATTGTTACCCCTCCCTTGTTGTTCTCCCACTATCCCTTCCTTCCCCCACCTCCTTCACTCCTCTCCCCCTCCCCCAACAAAGTTGTAAAGTTCATTTCCAATATACTGTCTTGTGGGTATCCTTGTTGCAATGGGTCATTCTGTGTCCTTGTTTCAGCATTTTGTTATTCTTCTCCTCCCCAAATTAGATAAATGTATATACAAGATGCAGGGTACCAAAATCAAGTCAGCTACAACAGGGGATATACCATAGAGGGAAGAACATACAAGGAAACAATAACAAAAAAATCACATAGTACATTAAAAACAACAACAAAGAAAGAACTCTTGTGTCCATATCTTGGGGTTCATTTCACTTAGCATCAGCTTATATGGTTATATGTACGTAGCTTTTGAGCTTTTCTGCTCATCTGATAAAATTATCCTAGACATTTACTAATTATTGCAAATGAGGGAAACCATGGAACCTATATTTCTTCGGGTCTGGCTTACTTTACTTAACATGATTTTTTTTCCAAGTCTTTCCATTTCCTAACAAATGGGGCGGTGTCATTCTTTCTGATGGAAGCAT
>NW_012269887.1:0-2181 GCF_000151885.1 Dipodomys ordii
CCTTGAGCTGAAGAGCTGAGGGACAGCGCCCAGGCCCAGAGTTCAAGCCCCACGACCAACAACAACAACAACAACAACAAAAAACTGGAAGTGGCACTGTGGCTCAAGTGGCAGA
This sequence comes from Dipodomys ordii, assembly GCF_000151885.1. NCBI lineage: Eukaryota > Metazoa > Chordata > Mammalia > Rodentia > Heteromyidae > Dipodomys > Dipodomys ordii. The sequence goes on from NW_012269887.1 coordinate 116, forward strand.
GCACTAGCCTTGAGCAAAAGAAGTTCAGAGACAGTGTCTAGGCTCTGAGTTCAAGCCCCAGGACTGGCAAAATAAAGGGAGAGAGAGAGAGAGAGAGAGAGATGGAGAGAATCCCCTCTGGGGGGCATGCCTTCAATAATCTAGGCTTCTTAATGCTTCTACTTTCCAAAAGCCACACCTGTAGAGGTTGAATATATAAGCCATTAGAGGACACTCCAGATCCAAGCTATAGCATCATCAATGCTTTAACTCACTTGCTGAATGCCAAGACGAAATTAAACTCAAATTTATAAAGTGCTAGTTGGGCTCCAGTGGCTCACACCTGTAATCATAGCTACTGAGATCTGAGGATTGAGGTTGAAAACCAGCCCAGGCAGAAAAGTCTATGAGACTCTTATCTCCAATTAAGCACCAAAAAAGTCAGAAGAAGAGCTGTGGCTCAAGTGATAGAGCACCAAGTTTTGAGCAAAAGAAGCTCAAGGACAATGTCCAGGCCCTAAGTTCAAGTCCCAGGATTGGCACAGAAAAATTTAGAGTCCTAGATCATTCATTCAAGAAAACTGAGAATCTGCTTCTATGCCATAGGCTGTGCACAGAGGGATCTAAGATGTAAAGAAGAACAGTGTCTTCACGAAGCAAATGGCTTAAGAGTAGAAAAGGGGTGGCAGGGAGCAATACAATGAACACATAATAAGTAGAGGTATAGGTACTATATACTTGAACTAGTCTGAAATGACTAGACAGGGTGCTAGCTGTCCCCCTGCAAGGAAGGATGTGTGGAAAGAAATACAAGGAGGGAGAACTCTGGGATGAGCAAAATACAAGTGAAGGCTGGAAAGAGGCAAAATTGGAAGAGGAATCAAGGAAGTTCATGAGGGGCTGGGAAGGTGGCTCAGTGGTAGAGTGCTTGCCTTGCATTCATGAGGCCCTGGGTTCAATTCCTCAGCACTACACAAGTAGAAGAAGCCAAAAGTGGCGCTGTGGCTTAAGTGGTAGAGCGCTAGCCTTGAGCTAAAGAGCTGAGGGACAGCGCCCAGACCCAGAGTTCAGGCCCCACAACTGGCAAAAAAAAAAAAAAGGAAGTTCGTGAAACTCTCTGCCAAACTTCCACCTGGGTCTCTGTGGGTCACTCAAAAGCAGAGGAATTGCTCCCCTGAATTTTGTATCCAGCCAGAGCCAATTCCTGACCTGGTGTAAAACTCCCATTCACATCCCAGAACCCACTTGCCCCTAGGCACTTTCTTTGGTGATTTGCCTTTTGTCTCCTCCTATCCAAGAAATGAAGTCAGACCAAGAGAAATTCAGGCAGCAGGAGCAAATCAACCAAGAGCAATCTGGACAGCAGGTGCAAATCAAAGAGATTAAGAAGGAAGACCTTTCAGGATCCCCGTGGACCCGAATAAAAGAAAGTGAACACAGTACTGTCTACACAGGAGAGTATTTCAAATCTACAGTGGCCATAAAAGTATTCACCAAAGCCAAGGCCAGAAGCATTGGGTAAGTTGTTCTGTCATATGCATTAAGACTTTATCTCGGGCTGGGAAGGTGGCTCAGTGGTAGAGCGCTTGCCTTGCATGCATGAGGCCCTGGGTTCCATTCCTCAGAACCACATAAGCAAAAAGAAAAAAAGCCAGAAATGGCACTGTTGCTCAAGTGGTAGAGCGCTAGCCTTGAGCTGAAGAGCTGAGGGACAGCACTCAGGCTCAGAGTTCAGGCCCCACACCGGACCCAAAAAAAAAAAAACAAAAACAAAAATAAAAACAAAGTGGTAGAGTGGTAGCCTTTAGCAAAAAGGACTCAGAGATAGTACTGCACCCAGGCCCTCAGCTCAAGCCCCACAACTGAACAGCAACAACAACAAAATGCAATCTTTGTCAGGCTAACTGAAATGCCAAAAAGAGATTACCAAACTCCATCCATCTCTTCAGGGACACCTAGGGACTACTTCCTCTGCTACGTTCATCTGAGGGGTTCTACATGCTGTCCTTATGAGAAACTGAACAACCTCCCTGGGAGATGCTTTCTCATTATCCCCCAACACCCACATACACACACACCTGAACTCC
>NW_012269887.1:8341-10305 GCF_000151885.1 Dipodomys ordii
GTGCTAGCCTTGAGCTGAAGAGCTGAGGGACAGCAGCCAGGCCCAGAGTTCAGGCCCCACACCAGACCCCCCCAAAAAACAAAACAAAACAAAGAAATTAGGAATAGTTTGGCCCTTCAGGAGACAATGTGTGAAGCCATGTTTGGTTGTTACAACTCATGTGTAGAGGCCAGAGGTACCACTCAACCTCCTAAAATGCATAGAACAAGGCTGAGGGTATAGTTTAGTGGCAGAGCACTTGCCTAGCACATAGGAGGACGTGAGTTTGAGTTGAAGAATGCAGGAAACCCAAACAAAACAAACCTGAAATGATCCAGCCCAGATGTCAAGTGTGCCGGGGTGCTGGGTGCTGGTATTAGAAAATCTAATACTCTAATATTCTCAAATTGAATATCCTAGCACTAGAAATTCACACTAAGATGTGAGTTTAGTCCTCCTGTGAGATATTTAGGGTTTCAAATTGATCAAGGAAGAAAAAAATTTCCTATTATGAGTGCAATGGCTTGGCTATCAGCCATACTGGAGGGGAATAGATAGCTTCTATGATGGAGCATACACATAGCCTTGTGTTTCTAGCTTGGCTCTCAGTTCTCTGCTTTTGTCTTTCTGTTCATTCATTCATTCATTCATTCATTTACAGAAATCTTAGAGAAACTGTCTGTATTTACTGAGTCACGGAGTCCTGGACAAGATGCTGAGAGAGGTATAAACTGGATCTCTCTCTCTCTCTCTCTCTCTCTCTCTCTCTCCCTCCCTCCCTCCCTCTTTCTCTCTCTCTCCCTTTCTCTTTTTTCTCTGTCTCTGTCTCATATCCTTTCCACTACATTTTTGTGCTTTTGTTTTTTGTTTTTGCCAGTCCTGGGGCTTGAGCTCAGTGCCTGGGCACTGTCCCTGAGCTTTTTTTCACTCAAGGCTAGCACTCTACCATTTGAGCCACAGCACCACTTCTGGCTTTTTCTGTTTATGTTGTACAGAGGAATTGAACCTAGGGCTTCATGCATGCTAGGCAAGCACTCTACCACTAAGCCACGTTCTCAGCCCTCCACCGAGTTATTGATAGTTGTGAGGAGGCAGGACTTTCCTGCTACAAAAAGACTTACACAGAGCTAGGTGTCAGTGGTCATGCCTGTAATCCTAGCCACTCAGGAGGCTGAGATTTGAGGATCGAGGTTTGAAGCCAGCCAATGCAAGGAAGCCCAAGAGACTATCCAAGTGACTATCAAAAAACTAGAAATGGAGATGTGGCTCAAAGTGGCAGAGTGCTATCCTTGAGCAAAAAAGTTCAGGGACAGTGCCTAGGCTCTGCATTCAAGCCCTAGAAACAGCAGCCCCTCCTCCCCCGACTCCAAAATTCACTTTTGGTAATAGCTGCAAGTGATATGTAAAATTGAATTTATGATTTTCTGTGACCAAGTAAGGGAATTCACTACATCCCTATGCTGTTCACATTTTTCGTAAACTTCCATTATATTACAGGTACTTCTGGTTCACAAGTAAACCCTGATCCTCAGATCTCAGGCTCCTGAGTACCTAGGATTATGGGTGAGAGCCACTGATGCCTGGATTTCTTCGATTATTTTTTATTTTTTTAGGGAATTCAGTAAATGAAAGCCACAACAATGGACAATGAATGTGAAGACTTTGTTCACAGAAGTAACAAGACAATGGCACACTGCTGTGGGTTTCTGTTCTCCCCTATTGTATGGTCTCTGGGTCTCAAAGGTTTTTGGGCCATTATGCAAATGAAGCATCAAAAAGCCGGCCAATCAAAGAAGACTTGCTTTGTCATTCTGAGCCTGCAAATTTGAGCTTAGTTCTCTAGGAGGTCTCAGGTACCTCCCTGCCCCATGAAGAGAAGCTAGGGGGGAGGAATAGAGGGGGGACGTTCTGTTCTCTGCTAGTCTCTGTTGTTGGGATATTTTTTGAAACAATCTTGCATTTTCTTTCTTCCTTTTTTTTTCTCT
>NW_012269888.1:0-3403 GCF_000151885.1 Dipodomys ordii
CCCACCAGTCCCAATCCTTCTCCTCCCCCCTCCCCCCAGAAAAAGATTTTTTTATTAGCATGTATTAGTTGTATAAGAAGAGTTTCACTGTGACATTTCCATACAACCATAAAATGTATATGTCAAACTCTGTTGGCTAATTTTTATCTTTGGTGTCACATTTTCTTACTTTTTCCATGTTTTCTTCCAGTGTTAGATATTGTGACTGTTATGTGGCTTATAGTTATAGGCTTATAGTTCCTCAGCATTTGTTCCTAGTCTGGCTTCAGTGAGTTTTGCTTTGTGCATATACAGCTTAGTATTCTGCTAAAGTTCAACAAGACAAGACTCCTATGTGGGTATCTAGAGCCCTTTGTTTGCTTAACCCTTTCCTCTATATTACTTTGTTCTCTAAATTTTAGCTGCCTCAACTTTCCTGTACTAACCTCTGTTCTTAATTCAGTGAAATCTCTATTCTGAGGGTCCTCATTCTTTGTGAAAGTCTGCAAAGTAACTTCAGGCAGAAGGCCAGGGGATGGAAGTCCTCACCTCAGAGATCACAATCCTGTACCCTCTTCTCTGAGTTTTAAGAACATTTGTTTTATAGTTTTCTAGTCATTTATGATATGAGAACAAATCCATTGCTAGTTACTCATTATGGCCAGAAGTGGACATTCTGAGATTTACATTTGAATAAAATAGTTGTTATGTTTAATTCAGAATAATACCTTGTATATGCTTTCTCTGTTTTATTTTAATTCCTTTCTTTCTTTCTTTTTTTTTTGTCAGTGGTAGGGCTTGAACTCTGGGCCTGGGCACTGTCCCCAAGCTCTTCAGTTCAAGGTGAGCATTCTGCCACTTGAGCCACAGAGCCACTTGCAGTTTTCTGGTGGTTAATTGGAGATAAGAGTCTCATGGACTTTCCTGCCCAGGCTGGCTTTGAACCATGATCCTCAGATCTCAGCCTCCTGTGTGAGCCACCGGCACCCAGCTTAATTTCTTAGAAGGGAAAAAAAGCACATACAAATATAACCATGATTGGAGTTTCTTGGTGCTGGTCCTAGAGCTTGAACTCAAGACCTGGGCTCTGTCCCTGAGCTTTTTTGCTCAAGGCTAGCACTCTACCATTTGAGCCACAACTCCACTTCTGACTCTTTTGCTGGTTAATTGGAGATAAGAATTTAATGGATTACAGGTAGGAACTACCAGCTCCAAGATTAATTGGAGATAAAATTTTCATGGACTTTCTCCTGCTTGAGCTGGCTTTGAACTGTGATCCTCAGATCTCCGACTCCTGTTTTGCTAGTATTACAGGCGTGAGCCACTGGCACCTAGCTTTTTACTATATTTTTTTATTTGTTCAAAAAGTATTGAACATGCAATGAGTCACTATGTTGACAGTTGGAATCAGACCTGTAGCCTGCTATTTATGATATTTATAGTCTACCCGGGAGAGAAGATGTATACAAAATGGAAATGAACAAAAATGGAAGTAATGAAAAGTAGTGTGAGAAGACCAAAAGACATGGCTCAATTGTGTATTGCTTTACATGCTGGATTTAGAAGCCTACTTAATAAGAAATTGAAGAGTTTTTTTTTTTTTCTGGCTTTTAACTTCTCTGTTATTTGGATCTAATTTCCCTACTATTTTAATTGTAATAAATTTATCTTTCAGTGTGTGGTTATAATTATTTTTAGGAATTGAATTGAGAAATTAAATTCTTCCAGGATACATTATCAGGATTAACTAACAACCAGAAGGATATTGTAAATTTTTATAATCTTGTTTGATTTGATTCTCAGTGGAAGAATCAGACATCATTGATCTCGAAAAGCGTTATTGGTTGCTAAAGGCTCAATCCCGAACTGGACGATTTGATTTAGAGACCTTTGGCCCATTGGTTTCACCACCTATTCGTCCTTCTCTAAGTGAAGGTAGGAAGCATTCCATTATTTTACAGATTATCATTGGTAAATAAATACATAGAAGCCCAGCCCTTATTTTTAATCCATTTTAATTCTGAAAAGCCATATTCTTACAGGTTTTTAAGTTCTTTGCTAATTATTGTTTAGTATATTGAGGAAAAAACCAAGATGGAAATTAAGATTGCAGTTTTAAGCTTCATATTCTACTTGTATAGCCTCGCAAAAATCAATTTTGTTTTCTGCACCTAAATAAACTTCCTATATAAAATGAGTTTTACCAAGTCAGTGGTTATGAAATTATGCTCCAGTAAAGAATGTCAGGTAAAATATTAATTGGGAGGGTGGCCACTAAATGGGCAGAGCTCCAGGTTTGCTCATGACCCCACCTCTTCCTCAGCTACTTTTTTTTGTTCATACAAGATATATTCCTGCTACCCTTAAAGAAAAAGAGAATAGATATATCTGAGGTCCAAAATAGCTCCTTATTACTATGACTTTATTTATTTATTTATTTATTTTTGGGTCTGGTTGTGGGGCCTGAACTCTGGGCCTGGGCGCTGTCCCTCAGCTCTTCAGCTCAAGGCTAGTGCTCTACCACTCGAGCCACAGCGCCACTTCCAGTTTTTTTCTTTTTGCTTATGTGATGCTGAGGAATCGAACCCAGGGCCTCATGCATGCAAGGCAAGTGCTGTACCACTGAGCCACCTTCCCAGCCCCTACTATGACTTTAAAAGTAAATAATTTAAATGGAATCTTAAATTACTGATAACATAATAGGTATATCTGGAATATATAAAATGTATATATTTTTGTATATATATGTATATGTGTATAAATACACACTTGTACATATATGTATATATACACAGATATTCATGCATATGAGTACATACATATGTACGTATATGTATGTAGAGAGAGGTGTGTGTGTGTGTGTGTGTGTGTGTGTGTGTGTGTGTGTGTGTGTGTGTGTGTGTGTGTGTGTGTGTGTGTGTGTGTGTGTTGGCCTGGGCTTGAACTCAGGGCCTGAGTGTTGTCCAGTGTTGTTGGGTTGTTTTTTTGTTTGTTTGTTTTTTGCTTAAGGCTGTCTTAGCCACAGCTCTATTTCCAGTTGTTTGCTGTTTAATTGGAAGAGTGTCACAGACTTTTCTGCCTGGACTGGCTTTGAACAGAGATCTTCAGATCTCACCTCCTGAGTATCTACGATTTATTAATGTGAGCTACTGTACTGGTACCTAGCTCATATCTAGAATCTTAATACTTATTTTCTGCTTCTGATTGGGAATTTTTTGTTTTTAGTGCTGGGGATCAATCCCAGGGCCTTTTACAATGTTAGGCATGTAAATCATCTGATACCTCCTACGGAGCTTTAGTTTTCTTTTTTTTTTTTTTTGTGGGTCGTGGGGCTTGAACTCTGGGCCTGGGCGTTGTCCCTCAGCTCTTCAGCTCAAGGTGAGCGCTCTACCACTTGAGCTACAGCGCCACTTCCGGTTTTCTG
>NW_012269888.1:7637-9130 GCF_000151885.1 Dipodomys ordii
ACAATTACAGGGGCTGGGAAGGTGGCTCAGTGGTAGAGCACTTGCCTTGCATGCTTGAGGCCCTGGGTTCGATTCCTCAGCACCGCATAAGAAAACAATTACAGGGGCTGGGAAGGTGGCTCAGTGGTAGAGCGCTTGCCTTGCATGCATGAGGCCCTGGGTTCGATTCCTCAGCACCACATAAGAAAAAGAAAAAAAAAGCTGGAAGTGGCGCTGTGTCTCAAGTGGTAGAGTGCTAGCCTTGAGCTGAAGAGCTGAGGGACAGAGCCCAGGCCCAGAGTTCAGGCCCCACGACCGCCCAAAAAAAAAAAAAAGCTAAAGTGGATACAAGGTATATTTCCATCATCATAAGAAACAACTGTACATGCAGTAGATGTAATCAAGTGGTAGAACATCTGCCTACCAAATTCAGTACCCTGAGTTCTAACTCTAGTGCTGCCTAAACAAACAAGAAAATAAATAGAAATAGATTTCCATTCATCTGTTTTGAGCATTAGACAGTAACTTAAATGAGCTAGATATGGTGGTACACATCTGTAATGCCAGCGCTACTAAGGCCTCAAGCAAGGTCAGCCTATATATATCTCTATATCTCTATAGTAAGATGTATTTCAAAAGCAAACAAAAAGAAGGAAGGAAGGAAGCTGAGCACTGGTGGCTCAGGCCTGTAATCCTAGCTACTCAGGAGGCTGAGATGTGAGGTTTGAGGTTCAAAGCCAGCCCAGGCAGGAAAGCCTGTGACCCTCTTATTGCCGATAAACTACTCAGAAAAAGCTGGAAGTAGTGCTGTGGCTCAAGTGATAGAGCTCTAGCCTTGAGCATAAAGAGGCTCAGGGACAGCACCCCGGTCCTGAGTTCAAGTCCCAGGACCAGTAAAAAAGGAAGGAAAGAAAGAAATTTTAATGGACTAGGGATCAGGTTCAGTGGTAGAACAAATTGCCTGGGCTCCAGGCCCTAGTTTTGATATGTGGCATCACAAAAAATTAAAAAGGAAAGGGGGAAGATACAGAGAGAGGGTGGAAAACTACAGGAAAAAGGAAATTAACTTAAGGACTTAGATTACCTGTTTATAACCTGTAAGATAATATTTGTTTAGTCCCTTTTCTTTTCTTTTCTTTTCTTTTCTTTTTTTTGGTTGGTCGTGGGGCTTGAATTCTGGGCCTAGGCACTGTCTCTCAGCTCTTCAGCTCAAGGCAAGCACTACTACAACTTGAACCACAGCACCACTTTTGGTTTTATGGTAGTTAATTGGTGATAAGAGCCTCATGGACTTTCCTGCATGGGCTGGCTTTGAACCATGATCCTTAGATCTTAGCTTCTTTTTTTTTTTTTTCCTTTTCTTTTTTTGAGTCCGGTCATGGGGCCTGAACTCTGGGCCTGAGCGCTGTCCCTCAGCTCTTCAGCTCAAGGCTAGCACTCTACCCCTTGAGCCACAGCGCCACTTCCGGCTTTTTTCTTTTTTATTGGAGATAGGAGTCTCACAGTCTTTCCTG
>NW_012269889.1:0-2282 GCF_000151885.1 Dipodomys ordii
GCTGGCTTCAAACTGTGACTCTCAGATCTCATCCTCCTTACTAGGCAAATATACAGGCATGAGCCACCAATGCCCAGCCTCTGTATCATGTTTTTAATGAGCAGAATTGCTGGATTATAGTGTAAGTCTATGCTCAGTTTTGTAAGAAATGCCAACCTGTCTTCCAAAGTAGAAGTTTCCCAGAGTGGTGAGTGAAAGCCTACAATGCCCCACACCACTGCCAACATTCAATGCTGTCCGTGACTTGGGTTTTATCCACCCCACAGGTGCATATAATATCTCATTGTTAGCATTTACAATCTTCTAGTGACATGTGATACTGAGCACACTTCCATTTTGCACATCTTATTTGCTGAAGAGCCATTTACCCATTTAAAAATTGGATTCTTGGTTTTCTTATTGCTGGGTTTTGAAAGTTCTTTCTACGTTCTGTTTATAAGTTCTTTGGTGTGTGTTTTACAAGTATTTTATTCTAGTCTGTGGCTTACCACTTGAGTAAAACCATCAGCTGTACTTTTTGTTGGTTATGATGGAGGTGGGGACTCATAGACTTTTCTGTCTGGTCTGGCTTTGAACTGAGATTCACCCAATCTCAATCTCAGTTCTTAAGTAGCTAGGATTAAGGGGGGGGGGCACAGTGTGAGCCACTGTGCCAGACTCCAGGAAGTTTTCTTTTCTTTTTCAAATGAGAAAAGCAGCAACTACCACTAAGCATGATAGTCTGCAAGTCTACAATCCAACCTTGGCTATGGTTTATCTCAAAAGCAGAGCTACTTTATTTTTTACTAAAATGTCGCTTGGGGGAACAGGGTTAGATAGGCTTTTTTACAGGAGGAATTTAGTCAGGTTTTTTTTTTCTTTTTTTTTTTCATCAGCCCTAGACATATATCCTGCAGATCAAAAACCTTAGCTGGATACTCAGCCACTAACAAACAATGGGTCGTCTCATTCTGAAGTTCACTTGAATATCACTGCTCCTGATTGTACCTATGTTCTCCTTGGCACTGAAATTTAACACTATTTGTCTGCCAACCCAGGTTCAATCACTCCCCCATTGAAATTGGCAGGCTTCTTTCAACTGCAGGGTCTCTCAAGACGTGATTTGCTACCACGGAGGTGCTTTTCAAAGATAGCAGGGCCTCCTCCCATGGGTCTCTTCAAGCTTTGGTGGAGGACTCCTCTGGAGACACAATCAGAAGACAGGTAATCTACAGGGGAAAACCCACTGTGATATTGCCTGCCTCTTGGTTCTTTGGATTCTTCCCTGTACACATACCAGAAGACTCCTCCTTTCACATCTTCACTCAACTTCTCAAATTCACTCCCAAAAGTCAATTGAGTCAGGTGCTGGTAGCTCATATCTGTAATCCTAGCTCCTTGGGAGGCTGAGATCCCAGGATCATGGCTTGAAGCCTGCCTGAGCAGAAAAGTCCATGAGACACTGATCTCCACTTGAGCTGTTACAGAGCTAACCTTTGAGCAAAAAAACACAGGGACACACCCAGATTCTAAGTCAAGCCCTAGAACCAGTATACCCACACAAAGACACATCAGTTGCATTTTGATAGCACATTGAAACCACAGTCAGTGTGAAGGGAATCCAAATGGACAGGCTTATCCACACAGATGCTCCTCAATTTTAAAAAGCAGAATTAGCTGAGCTCCAGTGGCTCACAGCTGTAATCCTAGCTACTTAGGAGGCTGAGATCATGGTTCAAAGCCAGCCTGGGCAGAAAAGTCCATGAGGCTTTTATCTCCAGCTAACTACTAAACAAACTCATGAGTGGAGCTGTGGTTCCAGTGGAGTGCTAGCCTTGAGCAAAAAAGCTTAGGGACAGTGCCCAGGCCCCGAGTTCAAGCCCCAAGACCGTTACTACAGCCATAACCCTGTTCTCACAATGGCCCAAGAAATATCTATTCTCTTGTCTTGACAATTGTGGCAGTTTGGACTGTAGGTGTTTACTAGTGATCAAGGATGGGAGGAAGCTGGAGAAGACCCAGAGAGAAATCCAAAGGCATGTGTCTGATGAGGAGACTCTGCAGGTACAGCAACCTTGAAAGAACTTGGAGCTGGCAACATTTCCTTCCTTCACAAGGGGTTCCCATCAATGTTCACTCCCCAGTATCCTTGCTTCTACCTCCAAGCTCCACTCACAGCCTCAGCACCTGCTCTTGGCTACCCCTGGGGCCTAGGGCACATCTCACAGGAGCATGAACCTCTCCCTTCCTCACCCCCAAGGCAGAGTTCCTGGAGGTGATTGGGAATTGGTTTTTTTTTTTTT
>NW_012269889.1:6812-8320 GCF_000151885.1 Dipodomys ordii
GAGAGAGAGAGAGAGAGAGAGAGAGAGAAAGAGAGAAAGAGAGAGAGAGAGAGTTCGCATGCGCAGGTTGTGGGACTTGAACAATACCTGGGCATTGTCCCTGAGCGGCTTTTGCCACAGCTCCTGACCTCTTTGAAATTGTTGGAAATTTATATTTGGACAGCAAGCCTAGCATACTACTTTAACACACGTAGTAAGCACTCAGTAAATGTAGATGCAGGTTGGGTAATTTCCTTTCGGAGTAGTATGTTGTGTGTTGTATGTGTTTATTAAATATTATTTGAATGAATGCATGCTCATCCACATAGTATTTAAGTAGCTCATTACCTATCAATACAAGGGTAATATGATAGCATTGGATGAGGAATCAGAAGTGGGATAAACTTATGTTATCAACCAGTTGTGTTACACTGAATGAGTCGTTTCATATTTGTGCTGGGCTCACTACAGTTTAAAAGGTCTATAGTTTAATTATTAGCTAGAAAATTGCATTTGAACATTTGGTATTGACACAGTGATTATGTCCACATCATCTTATGCTTTTCATAACTATCCTGAATTATCTTCATTTTATTGATGTTATTGTTGTTAGGTTTTTAAAGAGGTAGCCGAGTAAGAACAACAGCATGCATGTGGTAGTCAGGTAAGGGGTAGGTTTATTCATCGTTTCGGCTGGCACCAGGCCATCTTGGTCCTCCACACGGTGGGAAAAGGCCTGGGAAAGAGAGCTGGGAGAGCTGGGAAAGAGAAGAGAAGGAAAGAGCTGAGAAAGAGCTAGAAAAGAGCAGAGAGAGGGCATCTGGGCCTGGGCTAGGCCTTATCTAGGGTATGGGCGGAGAAAGGTGTGGCCACGTCAAATTCAGATGTGACCTCAGCAGATGCAGAAGTGACCTCTTCCAGGTGTGCCAGTTGCCTAGGTAACGCAGGTACTGGGTGGAGACTTTGCTGTGAGGAGGGTGGAGTCTGCTAGCCATCCAGGAGCAGACCTTACAATTGTGTTATTGCCTGTTGTTGTGTTATTTTGGTTTTACAGATAGGGAAAATGTGGCTCAGAGAGATTAAGCAATTTACTTTACCTAAGTGAATTAGAACCTGGGTCGTTTGACTGAACATCTAGACTTCTTTTTTTTTTTCCTCTCCAAAACATTGCTAATTGGGACTGTGGGTTAGGGTGCTTTTGGCTTCAAGTTAATATGACCAAGTTAATGTGGCTTAAATATTAAGGACACTCATTACTCATTATGTAATCTTACCTTGCAACAGTCCAGAGATAGGATGTCACATGGACCCAGATGCTTCCCGTCCTTCCACTCTGGCATTCTTAGCCCATCTGTAGTGTCACTGTAGTCATCAGAATCATAAAGTGGCCGCAGTACTAGATGTTGGACACTACCACAGCCAGCATCAAGAGGAAGCACATCCTCATGCATTTTCTCCTCTCTTCCCTCTCCTCCCCTTCCCTCTCCTCTCCTCTCCTCCTCTCCCCTCCCCAGCCTTATTCCCCTCCC
>NW_012269890.1:0-1418 GCF_000151885.1 Dipodomys ordii
GTGTGTGTGTGTGTGTGTGTGTGTGTGTGTGTGTGTGTGTATGCCAGTCACAGGGGCTTGAACTCAGAGCCTCATTCTCTTGCTTGGCTTTTTTACTCAAGGATGGTACTCTACCATTCAAGCCACACATCCATCTTATTTCACTGGTTAATTTAGAGATAAGAGTCTCATAGACTTTTCTACCTGGGCTAACTTCAAACTATAATCTTCAGATCTCCACCTCCTGAGTATCTAGAGTTACAGGTGTGAGCCATCAGAACCTATTTTTGTTTTTTAAGTTTTGTATTTTGAGTTTTCCATATTTCTTCCCATGATCTCATCTTACTAAGACATGCCCGTTACGGTGTTAGAATCTCACAACATGATTAATGAGTACCAGCTTCTTATAGTTCTTGCCATCATTCTTACCATCCTCATCGTCATTGCTATGGTGATGGTGAAGACCAGAACTACAGGATGCTAACAATGTGCTGTGGATTTTCTTACCTCACCTCACTTAATCTTTATTATAAAAGGGATCAGCTTCCCATTTCAAGATAAGTGACTCCCAGTAAGTGGGAGACCTGAAATCAAGCCAGGCAGTCTTTTGATATAGCATATTGTTCTCTGCTTTTTGTGAAGATCCTTTAAAAAAGATGTTTAATTAACCAGCAAGTAAAATTTCCCATGCTTGAGAATCATTGTCCTATCTCAATTCTCCCCTTCCGGTCTCTTCTTATTTCCTTTCAATTCTCTTTCAGGCACTGTTCACTATCTAGTAGCAAATTATTCCATGCTCGTCTATTATTAGGTGTCTCTCTGGGTAGAATGTGGAGTTCATAGGGATGGGGGACTTGTTGTGTTTCCCACTGCATCTCCAGCCCTGAAAGCAGTGTCTGCTCCACTGTAGCTGCTCAGAAAACATGAATGAATGAGTGGATGAATGAATAAATGAGTGGATGAATGAATAAATGAGTGGATGGATGAATGGATAGATGGATGGATGAATAAATGTGAGAAGAAAAGATTTAAAAAGCAGGGAAAAATGTACAACCCTGAAAAGGGTGAAGTGTATAGCAAGGCAGAGAGAAGAGCCCAAGAAACAGAGGCCAGGAGACCTGGCTCAAGAGGCCAGAGGCCAGAGGCCAGGAGACCTGGCAGGAAGAGGTAGGTGATGCAGATGCTGGCAGGCCACATGGCTGGGGAGATGCGTATTTGGTTGTGTTCTGCGACAGAACCTTCTTTGCCAAATCTTCTTAAATACATCTTTCCCTATACACTTGGCCTTTTTTATTTTTTCCGTAGGTTTTGGGGCCTGAACTCTGGGCCTGGGCACTGTCCCTCAGCTCTTCAGATCAAGGCTCTACCACTTGAGCCCCAGCACCACTTCCGGCTTTTTCTGCATATGTGGTGCTGAGGAATCAAACCCAGGGCCTCAT
>NW_012269890.1:1468-3453 GCF_000151885.1 Dipodomys ordii
AGGAAGGGAGGAAGGGAGGGAGGAAGATACGTGAGACTTGACGTGGCTATAGGAGAATGCTCAGCATAATGCACACCATGTTGGCAATGTGGTCGGTCTGTGTTCAGGACACGAGAGAGACTGACTTTTATTGTTGTGGCCACTGATGTTGATCCTAGGGGTTTGCAAACATAGATGTGAGTGAATTGCTTCTCAGCAATGATTATGACAATATAAAGAAGCCTTACACTTCTGCAACCCTTCCTAATCTATGATGTACTTTTAATCTCTTCCTCCCCAAAGAGTGATGCCCATTTAAGGAGCTGTTCCTGAAGAAATGGATCTTGGTTTTCCTACAGGCAATTGCCTTTTCTGTTTCAAGAAAGAGAAGGATTTCCTGTTTTTCTAGAAGCACTGATGATGGTGTGCACCACCAGGGCCATTTATTCCAGGGATACAAAGCCATGGAGGAGCACGGGATGCCTGCTCCCCTAATGTCTGCAAGTGGTCCTGCAGGAGACTCTGAGATACTCAGCAGGTGGTGGGGGCTTGGGTGTTCTGTGTGGGGACAGAAACTAGCAGGAGCTGCACTCACCCCTGTCAGAGAGAAGATCTTTCCCACAAAGCCCAGTTCCTTGCTCCTGACTCTAGACAACATTTCATTTTTATTTTTGCTTTCTGACTTGGCTGAAATGGTGTCCTGTGCCAGTACCTTCATATGGAAAAGGATTCCTTTCAGGTGGAATTAAGAATCTCAAGATGGATTAATTCAGTTTGTCCTCGGAGCCAATCAGATGCGCCTTGATGAGAGCCCGAGGATATGGATGCGCAGAGGAGAAAGCCCAGGCAGGGGGAGGCAGAGCCGGGAGCGATGGAGTCACAAGTCAAAGGTACCAGGTGCCACCTGGAGTTGGAAGAACATGAAGAATCCTTCCCAGAATCTATGGTCAGAGAGGCCCTGCTGACACCATGACTCGAGACTTCTCACCTCAGAACTCCCAGAAAGTAAGTTTCTCTTGTGTTAAGCCACTGAGTCTGTGTTGATATTTTTTCATTGTAAGCCTAGGCCGGTGATATATCATCACACAATCTGCTGACAATGATGGCATTATTGGTGATGAGGGTGGTAAGGGAAACTGTACTTAGAAGACACCATGAGTAACCTAGGGAGGAAGAGCCATGAATCCCTTACTTGAGAACACTGGAATGAACTCTACCTCTCCTACTCTCCTTTCTTTCTTCCTCTGAGAGTGGCTGGTGGCTTCATTCAGCTGTTTGGAGCACTCCCCCAGTTGGATTCCCTCCACACATGCGCATTTGCCTTCCATCGCAGAAGGGACTCTCAGAGCCCAGCCTGACATTTCCCTGTTCTTGGGTGTGCGCCTACAATCAACAGCCCTCACTAGGAAGGCTGAACAGCTCCCCAGCACGTCAGCACAGAATTCCTCTGGCTTTCTGAATATGGCTTTCCATCTTACCCTTCCTCTACCTCCTCCCACTCCCACTAAAGCCAGTGTGTGGAGTCTTAAGGCTCCTATGGTATCAAATGGCCTCATGAAGTAGAATAGTGAATCTTGTCCCTTCATAGTCTCAGGTTCTGTGTTCTTGGATTCTGCCATTCCCACAGATGGGATATTGTTTGAAAATATTGCACCTGTATGCAAACCGTATGTTTGTGTTTTTCCCTGAACAACATAATACTAGGTGCTGTAGTAGCTTAGGGATGATTTAAAGTAGAAAGGAAGGTGTGCAACGATGGTAAATATGAGACTTCTTCAGAGCAAGAGTGTCCTGAAGCAGTGGCACTGGATCCCTAGAATGACTGTTGCTTGAGCAACCCTAGGGAATTAGGAGGGTTAAGACCCTTTGCTCAGGATAACTGTAGACACACACACACAATGTGTGCATATACACACATGTGCACACGTGTGTGTGGGGGTGAGTGTACTAGTACTGGGCCTTGAATTGAGTGCTTAGGTGCTGTCCCTTAACTTTTTTTTTTTTTT
>NW_012269891.1:0-2407 GCF_000151885.1 Dipodomys ordii
AGAAACAGCTGAAAGAAGGAAAAAGTCCTTTTGCCTTCAACTTTTGGATGTCTCAGTCCATGGTTAGCTAGCTCTGTTGTTTCCAGGCAAAATATCATGGTAGGATTGCTCAGAGAGGTACTTCCTCATGAGGACAAGGAAGTATTAACAGAATGGTAGGGAGAGTGCAGGGACAAGAAGTCCTTCAGAGGCACATTCTCCAATGATCTGCTTCCTCCAAGACCAGACCCTAAAATTCCCAATCCCTCTACCACTACCTGGGGTCCACCTATGAATTCATAGATGACATCTCATATCCAAACAATGACACAGTGACTCAAAACCTAGTTTTCCACATGTCTTATGTGTGAATTGTTGGAGGTAGGAGATAAGTCAAATCCTTTTAATTACATCTTGTCCAGAAGCAATGTTATAAAGTTTTATTCAAATATTCAGTAGTGATGGGATAGTTAATTAAAAATTAGGCAAATATCAAAATATATATATATAGTTATATGTAATATTGACATATATTTACAAATATATAATATACATACATAAAAATATACATTTAACATATTATATATTAAGCATTATGTTATGTAATTATTTACATATAATCAGGCAACTAAATGTGTAATTATATATTAAAATATAGTATATGATGCATAATACAATATATAATTATGATCATATATGCATATTATACATATATGAAAATTATATAAGTTTGGTATATTTTATATTTATATAATATATTTATATGTATTGATTATATTTCATTTATATTACATTTTATATTTATTATATAAATATATATACATACATTACATATATATGTATAGACCTATGTTGAAAAACACTTTGTTCTTATAAGGCTTTCATATATCAATAATGTGTGTTGAGAAAGGGAACATTTTAACATGTTGTTAGGCCTGCATGTCATTTCAGTGCCACATTATTCTCAAATGGTTTAAAAATTATGTCATAATATTTCTTCTCTCCTAATTTTCTTCAATCATAGAAAAAATTCAGTCCTTTTAGGTTGTTTCCTAGGACTATAATAATGTAAACTTAGAAGAACTTAGTCATGAGTTTATATATTCAACAAATATTTATTAGGTACTTTTCATAAGCTCAACACTCTTCTTAGCATGTCAGGTATATCAAATATCCTCACAGAATTTTTAATTTAACAAAGGAAAATCAGTTAACATAGGAAATACATTATCTCCCTAATATGATGCAAGAAATTACATAAATTAGAAAATTAAATCATGAGAAGATAGATAAATATCAATAAAAGGTTTTATACAAAAGAACAATCAGGAGATTTGGGGAATTTTTGTTATTTTTTGCACTCATGATGTAAGCAGTTTGTAAAAGACACAAATAGGTCCATACTTAAAATGACGGATGTTGTGAACCAGATTGCCTTAAAAGTTCCTTGAAGAAGTTGGGTGCCCTTGTTCTTGCCTGTAATACCAGGTACTCAGGAAGCTGAGATCTCAGGATCCTGGTTCAAAGCCAGTCTACACAGAAAAATCTGTGAGATTCTTATTTCCAGTTAACCAGCAAAACCAGAGTGGTTCCATTGGTAAAGTTCCATCCTTGAATGAAAAATTGTGAGGCCCTGAGTTCAAGCTCCAATAACAGCACATGTACACACCAAAACAACAAAAAATACCTTGGTGATCAAAAGTATTATAAGTATTTTCTTCCTTAAAAGTCATCAATTTTTGATTCAGCTGCTTTCAGCCAAAAAGGAAAATTAAGTTCACCATATTTTTAACAATTAGGTTTTATTAGCACACAACCATCACATCTTTCTCATTTTCCATGAATGTATTCAGTTCTTAGTAGCAACATATACCCACCATATGCCCAGGAATCCTAAAATACTTACACTCTGTCACTTACAGAGAAGTTGCCATCCACTAAGGAGAGGATCTACCTTGTGTAAGTATTAAAGTTCTCAGTTGTAGGACTTTAGATAGTTGCTGACTTTGAAATCTGGTGGATTAATGAGTAATTTCCTCATTAGTAATTTCCTTGCTGAACCATACTGTGGAATAAAGATGCTTAACTGTTCATCCCCAGTGAGCACCCAGGGGAAATCCCCACCCACAGCAAATAGCTGAAGATTGTTTCCCTCAAAAAGTGCTAGTCAGCGGGCTGGTCAATCATTGACATTATCCTCCCAAGAGATGTTTGAAGGGACAGTAATGGAAGCCATTGGTACTTTTCGCAGTTTCAAGAATACTTTGAATCCAGTAAAATACCTTTAGTAATATCTGATTCAAAATAGTATGATTTTATATGATCATATGCACATAACTTGTGCATATAACTTGTGAACCTCTTCTAAGAACATCCTCCTTTGGTCTCACTGTGTGAATTTTCAGAGTCCTGTTTAATTTATCATGTC
>NW_012269891.1:9947-10261 GCF_000151885.1 Dipodomys ordii
AGAAACAGCTGAAAGAAGGAAAAAGTCCTTTTGCCTTCAACTTTTGGATGTCTCAGTCCATGGTTAGCTAGCTCTGTTGTTTCCAGGCAAAATATATGGTAGGATTGCTCAGAGAGATACTTCCTCATGAGGACAAGGAAGTATTAACAGAATGGTAGGGAGAGTGCAGGGACAAGAAGTCCTTCAAAGGCACATTCTCCAATGATCTGCTTCCTCCAACCAAGACCAGACCCTAAAATTCCCAATCCCTCTACCACTACCTGGGGTCCACCTATGAATTCATAGATGACATCTCATATCCAAACAATGACACA
>NW_012269892.1:0-2683 GCF_000151885.1 Dipodomys ordii
GGGCCCCGCGTCCTCGACAGCACACGTGTGTGAGGCTGCGTGTGGACAGGCTGGGCCCCGCGTCCCTGACAGCACACGTGTGTGAGGCTGCGTGTAGACAGGCCAGCCCCGCATCCTCGACAGCACACGTGTGTGAGGCTGCCTGTGGACAGGCTGCCCCGCGTCCCTGACAGCACACGTGTGTGAGGCTGCGTGTGGACAGCCTGGCCCGCGTCCTCGACAGCACACGTGTGTGAGGCTGCGTGTGGGCAGCCTGGCCCGCGTCCTTGACAGCACACGTGTGTGAGGCTGCGTGTGGACAGGCCAGCCCCGCATCCTCGACAGCACACGTGTGTGAGGCTGCGTGTGGGCAGGCCTGGCCCGCGTCCTTGACAGCACACGTGTGTGAGGCTGCGTGTGGACAGGCCAGCCCCGCATCCTCGACAGCACACGTGTGTGAGGCTGTGTGTGGGCAGCCAGCCCTGCGTCCTCGACAGCACACGTGTGTGAGGCTGCGTGTGGACAGGCTGGCCCGCATCCTCGACAGCACATGTGTGTGAGGCTGCGTGTAGGCAGCCTGGGCCCCACATCCCCAACAGCACACGTGTGTGAGGCTGCGTGTGGACAGCCTGGCACGCGACCTCAACAGCACACGTGTGTGAGGCTGCATGTGGACAGGCCGGCCCCACGTCCTTGACAGCACACGTGTGTGAGGCTGCGTGTGGGCAGCCAGCCCCGTGTCCCTGATAGCACACAGGTGTGAGGCTGCGTGTAGACAGGCCAGCCCCGCGTCCTCGACAGCACATGTGTGTGAGGCTGCGTGTGGACAGCCTGGTCCCCGCGTCCCTGGCAGCACATGTGTGTGAGGCTGCATGTGGACAGGCCAGCCCCGCGTCCTTGATGGAACACGTGTGTGAGGCTGCGTGTGGGCAGCCTGGGCCCCGCATCCCCGACAGCACACGTGTGTGAGGCTGCGTGTGGGCATCCTGGCCCACGTCCTCGACAGCACACGTGTGTGAGGCTGTGTGTGGACCAGCTGGCCCGCGTCCTCGACAGCACACGTGTGTGAGGCTGCGTGTGGAGAGGCCAGCCCCACGTCCTCGACAGCACACGTGTGTGAGGCTGCGTGTGGACAGCCTGGCCCCTGCGTCCCTGACAGCACATGTGTGTGAGACTGCGTGTGGACAGGCCGGCCCCGTGTCCTTGACAGCACATGTGTGTGAGTCTGCGTGTGGACAGGCCAGCCTCGCATCCCTGACAGCACACGTGTGTGAGGCTGCGTGTGGGCAGGCTGCCCCCTGTGTCATTGTTCTTTGTTTGCTTCTATTGCTAGTTTCTCTGAATCCCTGAGACTGCTCTGAGAGTCTCCAGGCATGAGATTGCCTTTCTCAGCAGAGCCACGCTCTCCGGTGCGGAAGGACGCCGCGCCCGAGGCCTCTGACCTCCACTGCCCACTGCAGCCGCCGTCACCGTCATAAAGGGATGGGAGAACCGTGTCCCTCTGCTTATAGCAAAGGAGTTCGGCCTTCCTCTGAATTCTGAAAACTCTGCAAACTTTCTGGAAACATCTACCTTTGTCCAATGCCTGAAGGCTTATCCATCTTTCAATTATTTCTCCACAAACCTCTGAAAATAATTCTCAGTGCACTCTAGGTAAGCTGGGCTCGAACCCGGGGCCTGTCCCCTCAGGCGCTCACAGCTGGTGCTCTACACTCTTAGTCATGCCCCAGGCCAGAGTTTTGCTAGTTGACTGGTGATAGAGCTTCTGGGACCTGTCTGCCACAGCAGGCCTTTCCTGCCCTTTCCTTGCCTACAAAGTCCTTCCTTGGTGTGGAAAACCACAGAGGAAGGAAATATGGCACCGGCCTATTTCAGGAGAGACACAGGTATTGTTGCTATTAATGTTTAATGCATCTGCCAGTCGGCATAACCTTGGACCTTCCTGCCAATTCCAATGGCTTCCTGTCAGCTCTTGTCAGAATTAGTAGGTAGATGAATAGCTCTTATTTAGGCACTAATCATGACACCAGAACCATTTAATATTCAAATAAGGCACATTAAGAGAAAGGAGAAAGGCTCTGAAACGTGGCTGCCTGCGGACAGCAAGAAGCCAGGCTCAGCCACGAAGGTTCTCACTGTCCACTAAACTCTGCTTCGGTGACTGACTGTCCTAGATCTCAACTCCTTGTTCTGTTGCATACTTAGCATACTATTACTCTGTGCCAAGACTCAAGAAATGGCGATTCAATGAACGAACTAGAATGCAAATTACCTTTGCTTGCTTCTCACTTAGAATTTTAGAAGACTTCCATTATTAGAATTTGAACACAAGCACTGTTCATGAACACGTTTGTGAATACACAGTTGTGTGCAGGTGTATTTGCATGTGTGTGTGTTGTCTGTGGGTGTGGTGTGTGCACAAGGCTTATATTCATAGGCCAACTGTCCGTCAGAGGAAGTTGTGCCTCTTTGTACATGTGACTTTAAGATCACACATGTGAAAGATTTTCAGATGTAGTATAAACTCCTTAGATACCAAGAAACAGAAACTAGTTTTCAAGATTATTATGAGTACCATGATTAACAAGTGCTTGCTTTTCACGGGGGACGAGCTGCAGGTGAGTGCAGGGGCTGTGGCACAGGGCCGGGGCCACAGGGCCGGGGCGCAGGGCAGGGGATGCAGGCCCGGGAGCGCAGGGCCGGG
>NW_012269892.1:5263-7283 GCF_000151885.1 Dipodomys ordii
AACATAGCATTGGGATTAAAATTCAATATTACAAAACTGGTCCTTTCAACTGACAGTGATGGATACTAAAATGCACAATCTGTGTAGTCTTCACTTGTCTCTGGCTAATGATAAATAGAAATAGTTGGATTGAAACATTTTATTCTTTTTTCTCCAATCCTGGGACTTAAACTCAGGGCCTGAGCTCTGTGCCTGGGTTCTTTTGCCCAAGGCTAGCACTCTACCACTGGAGCCATACCACCACTTCCAGCTTTTTTCTGTGATTAACTGTAGATAAGAGTCCCACAGACTTTCTTGCTGGGGCCAGCGTATCCGTGATCCTCCAATCTCAGCTTTCTGAATATTGAGGATTACAGGGGTAAGCCACTGGTGCCAGGGTTTATTGTTTTTGTTTTATTTTTAATGAAGATTCCTCCCGTTACTTTCGCTGGGAGGAGTAGCTTCAAAGGTTTCCGTGCACAGATGCTCTCTGCCAGCTCCTGCACATTAGAGCTGACTTTAGCCCAGGCCCGCACACCCTGGCAGCACTGGCTGCAGAGGCTGAGCTCTCCTCTGGGAAGGACCTGCCCCTGAGAGGCCCATCAGGGTGCTTAGTGCCGGTGACACACAGAAAGCTCTGAGATGATCTCCTTCCCACCCTCGGGTTTACTTGGGGTATTCCCAATCAAAATGCAGGAGCTGTGCGACTGGACATCAATGACCAGGTGGTGTAGTGATGAGCCACAGCCCGGCTGGACCCCGAATGCCTGAGGTTCCACGGGCCCAAAGCCTCTTCACCAGCCGCCACTCATTCCATGTGAGCAATGGGGCTGTCGCTCTCCCCGGACGGCCCCTTGTTTCAGAAGGAAAAGGAGGCGCTAATGAGAGCCCCTGTGGGAGCAGGAAGGAGTCTGGGGACACAGTACACGGGGACAGGGGGCTGTGCAGGGCACCAGGGGAGGGGGAAAGGAGAGGACTGACAAGCCCCTGCTCATTGGAAGAACAGGCAAAAGAAGAGTGGCCTGACTGAAACCACAGCCTCTCAGGGAGCAGAGCGCAAGAGCAAAGACCCTGTGTGTTCAAAGCAGAAGGCCCCAGTTAAATACTCTGGCAGCAGCAAGCAGTACTGATGGACTAACACATTCAGGGAGTTCATGAGAACTAATTAGTGAAAATATTGTAATACTATTTTATTGGAAATAGGTGATCTATTTTATATTGTAATAGGTGGTTATTTCTCACCCACCCATCAGCCAACAATCCATTCATCTATCATCACTCAATTTATCCATCAATAAGTCAATCTACTCATCCATCCATCCATCCATCTTTTATATATCCATCCATCCATCCATTCTTCTTCCAACCATGTATCCATTAATCCATTCACCCAAGGATCCATCCATTAATCCATTATACATCTATCAATCATCCATCCATCCACCTGTCCACCCACCCACCCATCCATCCACCCATCTGTCCATCCAACCATCCATCTCCGTCTTTGCTCTGTTGCTATGACAACTTTGCTGCCCTCGTGCTGATAATGTGTGTTCCCTCTGGGGTCCCCAGCACTAGCACATCATCACACATTCGCACGTTTAGTTACATGCGCCTGCTTGCCGTCTGTGGACAGAGGTTGCATGACACCAAATCCCACATCAGTGTTTCTGTCTACTCCACCATGTTCCCCTGGCTGTAAGAGCTGTGCACTTGCCATCCATGTTCTGTTAAATACAGGAGCAATTTCCACCCATCTCATGTCACCAGCAGGGAGCTCTTGGCAGTCAAATGCTTCCATTGGCTGAGCTGTCTTCACTTGGCCTTGGCCAGCCCAGTCAGAGGCTGCTCTGCCCATTGGCTGCGCTGTCTTCACTTGGCCATGGCCAGCCCAATCAGAGGCTGCTCTGCCCATTGGCTGCACTGTCTTCACTTGGCCATGGCCAGCCCAATCAGAGGCTGCTCTGCCCCTTGGTATCCTAGGCTGTGCCCAATCAGAGGCTGCTCTGCCCCTCGGTATCCTAGGCTGTGCCCAATCAGA
>NW_012269893.1:0-1003 GCF_000151885.1 Dipodomys ordii
ATACCACCTAGTCTTTGATAATGGAGCTGAAAAATTAGAATTGAAGGAAGATAATCTCTTCAGTAAATAGTGATGGAAAAACTGGTTAAACACCTGTAGAAAATTAGATACTTATACATCACCTGCACCAGAATCAACTACAAATGGATCAAAGATCTCAAAGTGAAAGCAGATAACCTGAAAACATTACACGAAGGAATAATAGAAACTCTAGGGCTCCTTGGCACAGGCTGAAATTTTCTTAATAGAGACCCAGAAACACAACAAATCAAAGAAAGGTTGGACAAATGGGATTGCATGAAACTGCAAAGCTTCTGCATGGCAAAGGCCATAGCAAGCAAGATCAATTGAAAGCCCATGGATTGGGGGAAGATCTTCACTAGCCATACAACGGACAAGGGTCTCATAACTAAACTATACTTAGAACTCAACAAATTAAATCTCCCAAAAATTAATCCTTAAAGAAACAAGCACCCTATTAATAAGTGTGCTAAACAATTTGTTTTTTTTCCCTTCCCCTCCACAAATTATACAAACATCAAATACAGTGAAAACAGGAGTTATACCGTGGGGGAGGGACATACAAAGCAACAAAGAAATATCTTATAAATATGTTAGACACAGTAGCAAGAAAGAAAAAAACACTTGAGCCCTTATAGAAATACAGATAGACCCATTGCACCAATGAGATGTACAAAATGTTATGTTGAAAATGAGCTTTACACTTGGGGGGGGATGGGGAGAGAGAGGGTGGAGGGGAGGGGGATGGGAAGGAAGGGATGGGAGGGGGATGGGAAGGAAGGGATGGGAAGGGGAAACAAAGGAGCAGGCAAAAATGCTTGATAAGAAATGCACTCATTACCTTGCCCATGTAATTGTAACCCCTCTGTACGGTATTTTCACAATTAAAAAAAAATAAGTGGGCTGAAGACTTAAAGAGAAACTTCTCTGAAGAGGAAAGAAGGATGGCCAGTAGACACATGAAGAAATGCCCAAATACTCT
>NW_012269893.1:2845-4623 GCF_000151885.1 Dipodomys ordii
ATGCAACTGCTCTCTGTTTCTGACCACCATTTCCTTTGTACTCAAGGAGATACTGGAGCTGTTGACATTTAGTTACAATATTTTTCTTACTATGTTTTGCACTGAGAGGTGGACTCTTCAAATCTGCCAGAATCGCCAATTAATAAGGCAAAAAACTGGAAGTGGATCTGTGGCTGTAAGTGGTAGAGTGCTAGCCTTGAGCAAAAAGAGTTGAAGGTCAGTGCACAGGCCCTGAGATCAAGTCCCACAACCACTTAAAAAAAGAAATCATAGATAAATTTTACTCTCATTTTCTTTCCTAAGTTAATTATCCCATGAGAATCAATTTAAAGTAGGTTCTCATCCACAGCTGGAAGTTTATCAACTCTTTAGTCTCATAGATATGAAGTCTGCAGACCTCATTATGTTTAAAACTAGAGTCTTATAATATATCTTGCCTAAAGTTCATAATTTTCTGCAGGACAATGAGTATAAGTTCCACTTGTCTTATTTGATGTAGACTAAATAAATAATTATCTTTTTCATATTTTTATCAAATAATCATAAACTGAATATATTATATGCTTATATATATATAGTTATAGATACATAAAAGTACAGATTTTTTACTTTATTTAAATTAAAAAGAGATGTAGGCTTTTTTCTGCAAAGCCTTTCTTCAGGAAATATTCCATGTGTGCCTTCATAGAAATGTGCAATTCACTTAAGAGCTACTTGGTTTTCAGCCAAAGATTCCTTTAGGATTTCTGTCCCTTGAACCTAAATTCCATGGCCATTGCTCTGCAAAGTACATCAGACTGAAACCAGTTCCTAAAGGGAAGCAGTTTTTCAAGCTATATTACAGTGCTTTTAAAGGGAATAAAATCCTTAATGAGAAAATGAGTCTCCTGAAGCTACTGGCATCAAGGTCAACTCTGCACAAGTGCCCTTTTAGCACGAAATCTGTGAAGGGACAGTTCTGGAAGTCCCTTCTTAAAAGGCCTTGGAAAAAATAGGCTGGCAGGTGATTCTCTAGAGTTTCAACTGGGTAACTTTATAATTCTCTGACAGATTTCCTCTGAAGCTGTTTTTGCATAACTATCCTAGAGTAACCCAGTATGTCCCTCAGCTACATCCTAACCAAGTAGGTGGAACTGTGTTGCTAAGAAACCTGTTGTAATAACACCTTATGGAATCAACACTTGTCAACTAATAACAGTTTAGTGTGAATAAACTCATCAGAATCTCCCCAAGTGGATTAATATATTGTCAGCTTCTAGAGGCCTGGGGCCCCATTTTTATTTATCTTTATTTTTCTTCACATCTAGCACAGTGCTAAATAAATGTTTTTGGAGCTTCAGCTGAGGTCAGTCTACTCTAATGGATTATTCTCTACTAACTCTTCTAATTTGGAAATAAAGAGGAGGCAAAACTTTTTCTCCATTGCTGCTACATATTGCTTGAATTGATGCTACAAGCAGTTCAAAGAGGGGGCAGCGTTCAGAGGGGATGTGGATGTGAACAGAACTTACCTGTTGTTGATGAGTAAAGTTAGGTAATAAGTAACAAAATAATGCTTCAGATTCAGGATCATTCACTACATGGTAAGATGAGTATTATGAATATTGCTGAATAAAGTATAATGGAGATGAAGTAAAGTAGGAGGGACTATTGAATATAAGAATTCTGTAGTCTCTGTAGGTGGCCTCCATTACTGGTACTGAATTTAGGTGTGACTGTTCATCCTCTAGGCCAGTGTTTAAGTGGAGTCTTGGTAATAGCATGTGGAAATCTGAATT
>NW_012269894.1:0-599 GCF_000151885.1 Dipodomys ordii
TTCTATGCCTCCATCAGAAAGAATGACATTGCCCCATTTGTTAGGAAATGGAAAGGCTTGGAAAAAATTATATGAAGTGAAGTAAGCCAGGCCCAGAGAAACATAGGTCCCATGGTTTCCCTTATTTGCAATAACTAGTATATTTCTGAGTCAAGCAGAAAAGATCAGATAGGTTGATGTTAGGGAAGTGAACCCTCATGTATATATTCAAATTTTTTTCTTGCAATTGTTTCTAACATATTTATAAGATTATTTCTTTGTTGCTTTGTATGTCCCTTCCCCACAGTATAACCCCTGCTTTCACTGTATTTGATGTAGGTATAATTTGTAGAGGGGAAGGGGAAAAACAAATCGTTTAAATAGGGATACAGGTGGGCCCATTGCAACAATGAGATATACAAGTCGTTATGTCAAAAATGAACTTTACAAATTTGGTGCTGGGAGGGGGGTGGGGGGAGGACCGGGTAGGGGAGTGGGGGGAGGATGAGAAGGAATGGGAAGGGAAAACAAAGGAGGAGGCTACAATGCTTGATAAGAAATGTACTCATTACCTTGCCCATGTAATTGTAACCCCTTTGTACAGTATTTTCACAATAAAA
>NW_012269894.1:4616-8411 GCF_000151885.1 Dipodomys ordii
CTCTACCACTTGAGCCACAGTGCCACTTCTGGCTTTTTTCTTTTTGCTTATGTAGTGCTGAGGAATCGAACCCAGGGCCTCATGCATGCAAAGCAAGCCCTCTACCACTGAGCCACCTTCCCAGCCCCAAAAGGAAGATATTCTTAGGAGAGGATCACAAGGTTCAATAGCTATGTGCACATGATTATAGAAAATGATGTTTATCAAAAACTTCAAGAATTGGAAATGAGGTTTTTGGGGGTTTTTTTCTCCTTTGTCACTGTTTTTGTTTTCTGGACCTTTTGTCTTGTATGTAAATTTTTCTTTTGTGAGAAGGTAAAGTGGAGCACAGTAATGGTGGAACAAAGAGTGAACAACTATATCAGGTTACTCACTTGACACTATGTTGAAAACTAACTATATAACTTGAGGAGAGAGAGTCTGTAGGGAAAAACTGGGAGAAAATTAGAGAAGAGGTGACATTGTCAAAATGTACTCAATACCTGACTTATGTAACTGTAACCTCTCTGTTCATAACTTTTACAATAAAAAATGTTATAATGCACTTTTTGCCTGTCAGAGTTATTCAATGCTTTTTACCAAGTCTGAATAGCACAGTGGAAGATTGAGAACACACATGGTGTCAGAGTATTCCAAAACATTAGATATGTTGCAGCTATTTCCCAGTTAAAGAGTTCTTGAAAAAGAAGAACATGGGTAATTGTTCTCCCATATAAAATGCTTTTTAAATTAGACATCAGTTCATGTGGTTTACATGTTTTCAACTGTAACTCTAGATATGTAAGATGGACATTTAAATGACATAATTTCCTCTTTTAATACTGAGTTTGTTTTTAAGCCAAAATATTATTTATTACATGCATTTTGTCTGTTAGAGTACTTTCTACCAAGTCTGAAGAGCACACTGGAGAACTGAGAACATACAGGGTGTCTGAGTATTCCATAACCTTAGATATGTTGTTTCTGTGATATGAAGAAAGTGTGGAGACAGTAGAGAGAGGTGTCCTGTTCACACTCTTCACCAAGTATACTTATTGCCAGTACAAATAGAGAGCAATTTTAGCAGAACATCTCCCTTTACAACATTTCTTTTCAGTGCAATACTGAATCCTATTTACTGTACTTTGCAATATGAAAGAGGAGTTCCTACACTGGAAATGGGGGCGTATCTCCCACACCCTTCCCTGTATCTGCATGCCTGTGCTAACTGCTAACCTCACCTGACATCTCTTCTTCAAACTGAGGAAATAACAAGTTTAGGGAAGCAAACTGATTCAGAAAGCTGGTAGCATCATACTAGACTTGCTTCAGTAAACAGTGTTTACTGTTAAGTGATCATGTCCATTGTTCCTATAGCATGTCAGGAACATTAAATTTAATTTTATTTGTATCACAAGATTCTTATTACATGATACAAACCAATGCAGCAGGCTTACTTGATTTTTTGTGTCAATCCTGGGGCTTGAACTCAGGGCCTGATATTGTCCTTGAGTTTTTGTGTACAAAGCTAGCACTCTACCACTTGGGCCACAGCTCTTCTTCCAGCTTTTGGTAGTTGGAGAAAAGAGTCTCATGGACTCCCTTACCTGTGCTGACTTTGAACTGGGATCCCCAGGTCTCAGCCTCCTGAGTTAGCTAAGGTTCAAGGTATAAGCCACCAGCACCTGGGTAACTTGACTAACTTTAGGCCACTGAACTAAATAATTTTAAAATGCCTTCCAGAATCTAAGTGAAAGCAGAAAGAGTCTGACTTGGCAAACAGATCAAATTCCTCCGCCCACAGAGGTTCTGTATTCCTCCCTGTGGCCTTGAGCAGTTGTATATACAGGCCCCTAGACATCACATCACTATGGCCTTGATCATGGCATCTCTAGGCATCCTGGCTTTTTGTACCTTAAAGACTTACACATGAACAATGGACAGATTGGACCCCAGAAGTGTGCACCAGAACAGGCACCCAGTCAGAGAGGTTAAATTACTCATGACAAACTCGGGCATGCTGAGTGGCACCAGGTCTGGTCACTGGTATGGCACACAGACTGCAGAATAAATTTAGCAGTCATATAGGTCTCTCCTATAAACACCTTATTAACTACTGCATGATAAATCTCAGATAGTACCCTCCCTTATGACCCTGCCTGTCTAGCAGGAGCTCTGTTGTTCATCTTTGTCTTCAATAAATCTTCTCTGTTTTACTTTTCCTTCAGTGTCTGTAGACTCTTGAGTCAAGACCATGGACAAAGGACCTGATACAAGTGTTACAGTTTTTCAGTATCATCAGGTATATGACTAAATTTGTTTAAGGTACAATCTTCATGAGAGACAATCAACAGTGACAACTAATCAAAACATGGAACAACAAAGACCCATCAAATTTACCAAGGAAATTGCATGCTGTATCTCATTAATTTGATCCTTAGTGATATTGCTATGCAATTAAGGAAAGAGTCTTGCAATTGGAAAAAACTTGACTCTGTCCAGAGTCTTCTACCAAATATCCAAATGGCCTTGGTTAAGCCAGCTAAATGGGTGAGGCAAGTATAATTGATTTTAATGACATAGGCAAATGTTATCTACAAAATGTTTAATGAAAATAATAATAAACTGTTGATTCATTATACTCTAGTATTATAAAGGAACCAGTGTATATGTTGCATGCACATATGCATATATATGCATGTGAATATGTACATATATATGTATGTGCATATATATCATGACATGTATATATGTGTGTATATACACACATACATATATACATACACGTACACATGCCATGATACAAAACTATTAAAAACTATGTTTTTACCATGTTTTTTGGTTATCCACTAAATGCTAGGTACAGTACTCCCCTAAGCATCCATTAGAGAAAACATACAGAACAGCTCCTACCTTCATAAGGCTGCCTCGCCATGTTGTTTTGAAAATAAAACTCTGAGTATTATGGTATTTTGAACTCCTTTTATTGAAAAATTGAACATTTTAAGATATATTTGCATTTGAAACAAAATGACTAATATTCTTTATCCATTTAATTAACATACTAATTTTAATTAGCATATATTATTGGTACAAACTAACTGGCTTAGTGATATTTCTATATATACACATAATGCAATTTGATCATACTCACCCCCTTTATCATATTCCCACACCCTGCTTCCGTATTTCTTAACAGCCCTCCATCTTCTTTTACTGCCAGTACTAGGGTTTAAATTCACACTTTCTCTCATGGCTTTTTAAATCAAGGCTGGCAGTCTACCACATTCCCAGGTTTTGCTGATCAGTCGTGAGTGGTCTCCTCACCTTTCTGTCCAAGCTGACTTCAAACTATGATCCTCAGCCCCTGAGTAGCTAGGACTACACACATGAACCAGCTGTGCCCAGTAAGTCTTGTTTTAATGAACATAATTCTCCAAAGTGTAAAAATGAGTTTCAAAGCAGGAGTTGTTTTTAAATAAGCCTATAGGAATGAAAAGCCTCCAAGGAGATCTGTCAGAAAATACTAAACAGTTATTTATGGCTTCATCCACAGTCTTAGGAATGAAGCTAACAACAGCTTTGTTTTTGAATTTTTTTATTATCTTTGAGTAGTTGTACAAAGGAGTTGCCATTCACCAAAGCAGTTTATGAATACAGTACATCTCGATCAATGTCACCCCTTTTAACATTCTCATGCACTCCTCCCAACCCATCTCTTCCCTTAATTATCTTAATTTTAGGTTATGTGATTAATTTTTGTTGGTTTTTTTTGGGGTTTTGGGTTTTTTTGGGTCCAGTTGTGGGGCCTGAAGT
>NW_012269895.1:0-1990 GCF_000151885.1 Dipodomys ordii
AAAAAAAAAAAAAAAGAAAACTAAAAAAATACAAGATGGTAGGAATTAGCCAAAATAATAGGTAGCAATCGTAAAAATTTTTTGCACTTGTAATTTTGCATTTTACAACTACTAGGGAAAAAAAGAGTTTTGAAGCTCTAGCTAAGTAGAAACAAGTTAATCATTAGATAAGAAGAACCAAAGTACCTACCCTTAGCTACTCAGGGCCAAACCTTGAATGGTGCTGAGCTAACCATCTTAAGTTTTTCTTATTCTGCTTTATATTATTGGGGGGGGGGGATGGGTCTGGTCGTGGGGCCTGAACTCTGGGCCTGGGCACTGTCCCTCAGCTCAAGGCTAGCACTCTACCACTTGAACCACAGCGCCACTTCCAGCTTTTTTTTTCCTGCTTATGTGGTGCTGAGGTATCGAACTCAGGGCCTCATGCATACAAGGCAAGCGCTCTACCACTGAGCCACCTTCCCAGCCCCTGTTTTATATTATTAATTGTCCTTATTCAGATTATTATATATAGATGGACATGGTCATTCACCTGATGGATTATTTGGATCCAAACCATGTCTACCCATAAGAATCTCCTTACCTAGTTCTGTAACCAAATCATATCTACTCCCAACCTTTCTCCTCCTGAAGATGGTATGGATCCTCTCTTCCTAAAATACTCTCCAGTAACTACAGCATTACAATGTACTTCCTCGACAGCTCCTGTCTTGCTTTACCTTTCCCCAATATCTTCACTCTCTGAGCTCGTCTTTACTCAATTGACAAGACTGGTACTCAAAACATGCAAAACAAACAAAAAAAAAAAATCCAGACAGGAAAATCTATGGATGAGTACTGGTTTCATGAGACAAAGTCCAGCCATTTGGTCTGGCTTAGCCACTAATTTCCCTCAGTAACTGTAGACAGGTTAGCAAGAAAAACAGAGAGCTAGATGGATCTCATGCTAAGTATTTAAGGGGAGAAAAAAAAAGTCTTAAGCTACTTCCTGTGTGTGGTTCACCACAGGACTCTCCCTTAGGAGTGTGCTTTTTAACGCAATAACATCTACAGACAATAAATGTTTCTACAGAAAAACACTCATTAGAGATGATTTATGAACCCCCCAATTAGTAAATGACATTTCCCCATCACAACAAACAACAGTTGAGAAGGTACAATACCAAAAGAAGTCAGAATTTTTAAAGGTTCATTGTTATTACTGTCTTGTTAAACAGTTAAGACAGCTTAGAAGAAATGATTTCATCTAGTCGAAGTCTAGATTCACTCACTATGCTAGGTACTAGAAAATATAGGCAAAAAGACATAGCTATAGTTTTCCAGAATCTCAGTCTGGTAAAAGCCAAGCCAGGTAAACCAAGAATGACAAAGCATCACAGCAGCAAAGATCCCTCAGCCTGCTGCTAGGTCAGCCTGCTGACTAGAAACTATGGGAAGAAATCACACACACACACACACACACTACACTGGGGCAAGTACTCAACAAAAAAAAAAAGTATTCTCAGGACAGAATCTGTAAATATAGCTCTCTGCTATAAATATGCAGAAACTAGAAATTATTGTTCTCTTTCTCAAAATGTAAAAAATGAGTTACACAAAACAAAATGCAACTCAGCCTTCATAGAAAAAGCACTAATATTCAAGACAAAAATGCCTCCATAGCTAAAATAAAACTAAACGCTAAAGAAATGAGGTAGGTATGGCCAGGCACCGGTGGTTCATGCCTGTAACCTAGCTACTCAGGAGGCTGAGATCTGAAGACCATGGTTCAAAGCCAACCCGGGCAGGAAAATCCATGAGACTCTTATCTCCAATAAACTGATCGAAAACCAGAAGTGGCACTGTGGCTCAAGGAGTAGAGCACTCGCCTTGACCTGAAGAGCGCAGGGACAGCACCCAAGCCCAGAGTTCAAGCCCCACGACAGAAAGAAAGAAAGAAAGAAAGAAAGAAAGAAAGAAAGAAAGAAAGAAAGAAAGAAAGAAAGAAAGA
>NW_012269896.1:0-6459 GCF_000151885.1 Dipodomys ordii
AATAGTGAAGCCCTGAGTTCAAGCCCAGTACCACAGGCATATGAATACACACACACACACACACACACACACACACACACACACACACACACACACACAAATAAGAGGATATACACTTTTTTTGTTCTTGTTGTTGGTCATGGGGCCTGAACTCTGGGCCTGGGCGCTGTCCCTCAGCTCTTCAGCGTAAGGCTAGCGCTCTACCACTTTTTCTGCTTATGTGGTGCTGAGGAATCAAACCCAGGGCCTCTTGTATGCACTCTACTACTGAGCCACCTTCCCAGACAGGATATATAGTTTTAATGGTGTCATGCTATCTTATTGGTGACAGGAGGAACAGAGAGATATTGAGATTTCTAAAATAAAGATTGTTCTGGGAAAATTCCTTTCCTGTTAAACATTAAAAGAATATAGGCATCTTCAACATACTAATCACTGAACACTTTGTGTATGTCACATGTTGTGCTAAGTAATTGGTGTACCTTATCTCATTTGTCTCCAATACAACTTAGGAAGTACTATTATCTGATAGGCATCAGAAAGTTGTCAGTGTTCCTTCAAAAATTTCTGCAGCTCTCTCCAGCATTTTGAACCAAAAATGAACTTGTCTTCTCTTTGCTTCCTAGTTTTTTAAATTAAAGATTTATTTTCCTATGAAATGTTAGATGTGTTCGAAAGATTGACTTAGATTTTAGATATGCCCTTGGAAACTTTGAGATCTGTTATTTCACTAGCTTGCCTTATGATGTTAATGAACTGCTTGAAAGGAAACTTTCATCGTGAGGCTTGCCATACCTTACCAAGTCTTCCTAACTTGTAGAAGCAAAATGGTTTGCATGTAAGGATACACCAGGTAAGCACAGGGCCTTTTCGGGCAAGATGGTGCAATGCCTGATGGGAACTGGGGGCATGCTGCTGGGGCTACAGCTTGGTGTAGCCACAGCTTTCAATAATAGAGAAGCAACGTTATTTATTTATTTACTTACTTATTGCCAATACTGGGGCTTGAACTCAGTGTCTGAGCTCTGTCCCTTCTTAGTTTTTTCACTCAACACAGGTGCTCTGTCACTTGATCCACAGCTCTACTTCTAGCTTTTTGGTGGCTAATTGGAGATAAAGGTCACCTTTTTGGGCTGGCTTTAAAATATTATCCTGAGATCTCAGCTTCCTGAGTAGTTAAGATTACAGGCATGAGCCACTGATGTCTGGCAGGAAGCAACTTTAAAAAGAACTAGAATACAGCTCATCTTATTTGGAGGAGATTGAGGGAAATGGCTGGCTACCTCTTTCCTGCTCCTTTCATATTTTGCTTTAGCTTAGAGAGAAAGATAAGGAAAGTATGTTATTAATGGGAACATGGCTACGTTTAAAAAGGCAAATTGTGGAAAAATAGTATGGAATTTCCTCAAAAATAAAAAAACAGAATAACCAGAATATCCAACAATCACACCATCAAGCATATATCCGTGGGAAGTGAATCAGTGTGCTGAGGGAATTTCTGCGCTCCCATGTTTACTATAGTTGTAAGCACAGTGGCTAGGATCAATCTAAGTGTCTACCAGTGGAGAAATTGATACAGAAAATAGGGAATAAACACATAACAAAACATTATTCGGCTTTAAATAAAGAAGAATATCTTATAATCTGTGACAACATGGATTAACCTAAATGACATTATGTCAGGTGAAATAAGCCAAGCAGAGACTAATACTCCATGATCTTAAATGTAGAAACTAAAACTGTTGGGATCACAGAGGCTACTGGTAGTTACCAGGGGCTTGGATAGAAGCAGTTGAGAAATTGATGGTAAAAGGATATAAAACTTAGTTAGAACCTCCATACTACTTTCCAAAGTGGTTGAACAAGTTTACACTCCCACCAACAATGCAATAAGGTTCCCTTCTGTCCACATCCCCTCCAGCATCTGTTGTTATTAGATTTCTTGATTTTAGCCATTCTCACTGGAGTGAGGTGCTATCTCAATGTTGTTTTGATTTGCATTTCTTTTATGGCTAGGGAGGTTGAGCATTTCTT
This sequence comes from Dipodomys ordii, assembly GCF_000151885.1. Classification (NCBI taxonomy): domain Eukaryota; kingdom Metazoa; phylum Chordata; class Mammalia; order Rodentia; family Heteromyidae; genus Dipodomys; species Dipodomys ordii. Next base: position 2,035 of record NW_012269896.1, read on the forward strand.
CATGTGTCTATTGGCCATCCTTCTTTCCTCTTCAGAGAAGTTTCTCTTTAAGTCTTTAGCCCACTTATTTATTGGGCAGTTGTTTCTTTGAGGATTTATTGTTGGGGGACTTAATTTTTTGAGTTCCAGGTATATTTTAGATATGAGACCCTTGTCTATTGTATGGCTAGTGAAGCTCTTCTCCCAATCCATGGGCTTTCTATTGATCTTACTAGCTATGTCCTTTGCCATGCAGAAGCTCTGCAGTTTCATGCAATCCCATTTGTCCAACCTTTCTTTGATTTGTTGTGTTTCCGGGTCTCTATTAAGAAAATTTCGGCCTGTGCCAAGGAGACCTAGGGTTTCTCCTATTCTATTCTGTAATGTTTTCAGAGTGTCTGCTTTGACTCTGAGGTCTTTGATCCATTTTGAGACTAGAGCTCCCCTATGACCCAGCAATCCCACTTTTGGGCATTTACCCAAATGATCACAAACAAGACCATACTAAAGCTACCAGCACAACTAGGTTTATTGCAGCATTATTTACCATAGCTAAGATATGGAACCAATGCAGATGCCCCTCAGTAGATGAATGGATCAAGAAAATGTGGTCTATATACACAATGGAATTCTATGCCTCCATCAGAAAGAATGACATTGCCCCATTTGTTAGGAAATGGAAAGACTTGGAAAAAATTATATTAACTGAAGTAAACCAGGCCCAAAGAAACATAGATCCCATGGTTTCCCTTATTTGCAATATCTAGTATATGTCTGAGACAAGCAGAAAAGGTCAGATAAGTTGATGTTAAGTGAAATGAACCCCAAGATAAGTATTCAAGTGTTTTTTCTTTCATGCGATTGTTTCTAAAATATTTATAAGATGATTTCTTTGTTGCTTTGTATGTCCCACCCCCACAGTATAACCCCTGCTTTCATTGTATTTGATGTTGGTATAATTTGTGGAGGGGAAGGGAAAAAACAAATCATTTAAATAGGGATACAGGTGGACCCATTGTAACAATGAGATGTACAAATCATTATGTTGAAAAACGAACTTTACAACTTTGGCTAGGGGTGGTGGGGTAGTAGGGGTGGGGGTGGCGGTGGGGGGGAGGTGGGGAGATGGGAAGGGATGGCAAGGGGAAACAGGAGGAGGCAACAATGCTTGATAAGAAATGTACTCATTATCTTGCTCATGTAATTGTAACCCCTCTGTATGGTATTTTCACAATAAAAAAAAAGATTCACTTAAAAAAAAACTTAGATAGAAGGAATGAGTTCAAGAGATTCATTATATAGCATGGAGACTACAGTTAATAACATCATGTGCCTGGTGCTTGTGGCTCATGCTTGTAACTCTAGCTATCCAGGAGGCTAAGATCTGAAGATCTGAGCTCAAAACCAGCCAGAGAAGAAAAGTCCATGAGACCCCTATATCCAAAATAACCACAAAAAAAGCAATACTGGAGATATGGCTCAAGTTGTAAGAGTACCAGCTGAGCAACAAGCCAAGTAAACTCAAGGTCCTGAATTCAAATCCTAGAGTACCATAAAATGTGTGATATTCTTAGAAATCATTAAGAGTATAGGTTGTAACTAATGTCAGCACAAAAATAAGTATGTGTGGTAATACTTATGTTAATTAGTTCAATTTAGTAATTTCATAATATACATGTATTTCAAAACAATGTTGTACATGATAAATACATGCTATTTTATGTTCTTTATATTTATTTAATTAATTAATTTTTTTGGGTCTGGTTGTGGGACCTGAACTCTGGGCCTGGGCGCTGTCCCTTAGCTCTTCAGCTCAAGGCTAGCACTCTACCACTTGAGCCATAGCACCACTTCCGGCTTTTTGCTTATATGGTGCTGAGGAATCGAACCCAGGACCTCATGCATGCAAGGCAAGCGCTCTACCACTGAGCCATCTTCCCAACCCCTATATTTATTTTTTAATTAAGTAGTTATACAAAGAGTTTCAATTCCAGAAGGCAGTTAAGAGTGCAATTCATCTTCAACAATGTCACCCTTTCTATCATTCCCTCTCATCTTTCCCCGTCGCATCCCTACCTTCAAGTTATATAGTACAACTTTTACATAATGTACATTGAATAAAATGATTGTATTTGCTCACCCTTCCTCCCTCCATTCCTGTGCCCTCCCTCCTTACCTTCCCTCTGAACATGTTTCAGCTTATTTTTATGCTTTATTCTGTGTTTGCACAACTGGCTCATGGTGTATCTTGGAGAATTTCACTGTCTCTCTAAGGTGTTAAACCAAGCACTAAGAAGAACAAAGACTGGAGACTCCATGATATTGTTAGTCCTATGGGATTACTCAGTCAACAAATAATTGTTGTGGTTTAATGAAAGGGAAATGAACACAGGGACCTTGGCTGCAATTGTAAAAGATCAAATCCAAGACATCACAGAGGAATTCCATAGAGGGAAGACAGAGCCCTATTACCACAACTTCAGATGATATGTAGTGTTTATAAGAAACTGGAATATTCTCAGGAGACATGAACTTGATAAATGTACTGAGCATGGATGAATGCTTTCTCTCTAGCATTTAAGACATTTTCCGTCTGTTATTTTTTTTTCTGTATATGACGTATCTCTCCTTTAACTACAATAGCTTGTAGGAAGTGATAATATTCTTGTATTTGCCAAAGCACTGAGCACAAAGCTATGCACATGGTAGGCAGGAATACAGAAGTAGTTTACTGAATTGATTGATGGCTCTCTCAACGCTAAGGTCCTTAAATCAATCACTTCTGAATGAGGCTAATGTTCATTATTTTCATTAGTGCCCTTACCCAAGAGCTGCCTTTCTTCTATAAGACCCCCACTTATTTCATTTCACTGAACACTGGCTGTATGAAAGGCACAGATGAAGCACACAGAAGAAAAGGACAAAGTTCCTGCCGTTAGGAGTCCATAATCTGAGAGAAACTTTTAAAGAGGATTGTTGATAAGAATATATTATAATATATACAGAATGTTTACTGCTTAACTATACAATATTACATATTTTTAAATTTGAGGTTTTTTTCTAAATCTAATTTGGCTAGTGAACACCTGCATTTTTATGTGTGTATGCCAGTCCTGGGCTTGGACTCAGGGTCTGGGCACTATCCTTGAGCTTTTCAGGTCAAGGTTAGCATGCTACTACTTGAGACACATTTCTACTTCCAGCTTTTTTTTTTTTTTTTTGATGGTTAATTGGAGATAAGAGTCTCACAGACTTCCCTGCCCAGGCTGGCTCTGAACTATGATCTTCAAATCTCAGCCTTTTGAGCAGCTTAGATTTTAGCTACCAGGCTCAGCTAAAAGATATTTTTAAGGTATTGCTAAGTTTACAAACTTAAGAGAAATCGCCAAGAACTGATGATCCTACTCCACAGAAAACTGAGCTAAAATCAGATCTGACAGCAGTGGGTTACCTTTTCACAACAAATGTGAAAGGAGGGACAAGTGTTGCTAACCCTGGAGCTGGCAGTGAGGCAGGGATGCTGAACCTTGGAATCCTACATTAAGCCATCACCCTTGGAAAGAGGTAGAGTATTTCCAGGTCAACAGGATCTTTGGCTTCAATCGAGGTGAATAAGCATCTCTTCTGCAAAACAATGTCTTCAATTTAGACCTGTAGAGCTTCCACATTTTAAGATCATGCAATACAGTAAGACAAGCCACTCCAAATAAGCAATACTAAAAATAATTTAGAATACATTTAACCACTCAAGCCTGCAGACACTAGAACTGTCAAATACTATGAAAAAGTAGGAAAAAACCAATAAAATCGCAAAGGTGAATAAGCAAAGAGATACCATCAGAAATTACTAGGGAGATTTGAAAAAGGACCACATGAAACTCCTAGAAATGTGAAACAGTTTTTGAAATGAAAAAACAAAACAAAACAAAGAATCAGTGTATAGATGCCATTGAAGAAGGAATTAGTACACTGGAAGATACACCTGGAAAACCACCCAGAATGCAGTAGCATGGAGAAACAGGAGATGACATAATCTGAGAAAGGTTAAGAGATTTAGAAACCAAAGAGAGAAAGCCTATCAAATCTGAGCAAGTCCCAGAAAGAGTAGAAGGAACAAAGGGAAAGTTTTTTTTTCCCCTAAGATGATCGCTAAGAAGGATTTAGAAGTGGTAAGAGGTGAATCCTTAGGTTCAACAAAAGCACAAATGGAGAAAGGGGAGGGATAGAGAGAAAGATCCATAGCTATACACATGGTAGCAAAGCCAAATGTCAAAGATAGAAAACATAGACAAGAGACAGTCACTACAAAGGAACACCATCACCAGTAGTAGGCTCTCCAAAGCAAGATGGGAGCTGGAAGAGAGTGTATTAATAACTGTCAGTCTGAAACATCTTTCCTGATTGGGTGATAATAGAGATATTTTGTGTGTGTGTGTTTCTTTTTTT
>NW_012269897.1:0-6738 GCF_000151885.1 Dipodomys ordii
AGGTTCAAAGCCAGCCCGGGCAGGAGAGACCGTGAGACTCCTATCTCCAATAAACCACCAGAAAACGGGAAGTGGCGCTGTAGCTCAAGTGGTAGAGCGCTCGCCTTGAGCTGAAGAGCTGAGGGACAGCGCCCAGGCCCAGAGTTCAAGGCCCACGCCCGACAAAAAAAAATAAAAATAAAAAATAAAATAAAAAATCCAACCACAATAAGACACTTCAAACCCATAAGAACTGCTATCAGCATAAATACATATAACAAGTGTTGGTGACAAAATGAAACAACTGGGACCCTCATCCTCATTGTATTTCCATGGACATACAATGGAAATGTTGGAAAACAGTCTGACAGTGCCTGATTATATGCCCCAGCAACTCTACTCCTAGGTCCATATCCAAGAGAACTGAAAACACATGAGGAGAACCTGTGTCAAAATGTCCACAGCAGCATTATTCATTCTACTCAAGAAGTGGAATCAACTCAAATGTGCATCAACCAGTCAATAACCAAAATGTGTTGCATTCATTCAATGGAATATTATTCATCTATAAAGAGAAAAGAGGTTCTGGTAAATGCTATACTATGGATGACCTTATGTTAAGAAGCCAGCTACAAAACACAGAACATTATTTCAGAATATGAAAATGTATAGAAAGTAAAAATTAGTAATGGTTGCTAGAATCTTATTCCGGGGACAGGGAGAACGAATTAATGAGAGTAGTTAGGGCTGAGGAAATGTCCTGGAATTACATAGTGTGATGATGAACAATTTTCTGAATACGCAAGAAACCACAGAAGTGTACAATTTTAAAAGGTGGATTTTAATATCACAATATAAAAACAACTATTCATGGTGGTCCAACCTATAATTCTAGCTACTCAAGTGATAGAGACAGGAGGATCATAGGTCAGAGACAGCCCAGGCAAACAAGTTAATTAGACAACATCTCAACAAAAAAGCTGAACATAATAGTTCACACTTGTAATCCCAGCTACATGGGAAGTATAGATAGAATGACTGGTCTGAGGCAAGGCTGGTGTTGGGAAATGGGTGAAAATCTTTCTGAAAGAGAAAAACTAAAGCAAAAGGGGTTAAAGATGTAGCTCAAAGGGTAGAGCACTTTTCTAGCAAGAAAAAGCCTGGAGTTCAAATGCCAGTACTACATTATTTATATGCACTACATATATATGTATATATACATATACACTATATATAATCTATACATACCTATATATGTGTGATCATATATAGATATATGCATATGCATATTCCTATATAAGGAAAACAGTGAAGATATTTCACCATCATGGCAATTAGCTATCTCTACATTCAATGTTACTCCAACTCTTAAGGGTACCTATATAAAAATTTTTTTCATATCATTGTAGTATAATTTCCTAACAAACTGTATTGAGAATGTGAAGAAATGAGTCATATAGCTCATGGATTTGTATTTCTTTTTATTTGGGGGGGGGTCCGGTCATGGGGCCTGAACTCTGGGCCTGGGCGCTGCCCCTCAGCTCTTCAGCTCAAGGCTAGCGCTCTACCACTTGAGCCACAGCGCCACTTCCGGCTTTTTTCTTTTTGCTTATGTGGTGCTGAGGAATCAAACCCAAGGCCTCAGGCATGCAAGGCAAGTGCTCTACCACTGAGCCACCTTCCCAGCCCCAGGAGCCAGTAACTTCTGCAAAGACCACAGGGTAAATGTTTTCAGTTCTGCAGGCCATACTGTCTCTGCTGCAGCTACTCTGCATGCCATACAAAGTACCATGAGTTATAAATAAGGGAATTACCATGGCTGGCTCCACTGCAACATGATGAACACTGTCTTAGACTACTCATGAAAATTAGCTATCTACTACTGTTACTACTATTATCTAATTTTTTTTCTAACCATGTGAAAATCTTAGCACATGGACTATATATTAGCAGGTACTAGACTAAATAGCTTGCCAATTTCTCACACAGAAGCACTTAATTTTCAATCTGAACATTGGTGGAAGAAGGAAAATCTGAGCCCAGCCCCTAGAAAAGATAGGGAAGATGGCCAAAGACAAGGAAGGGTAGCTGTTTTCAAACCACTTCAAGCATTTACCTTAAGTCTCTTCTCTTGTTAAACTCCTCAGATGGAATTGTCCAGGGCAGGGTTTGAGGGAGACATTCTAGAACTTCTGAAGAAAAATCGGAGAAATCCACGCCATACTCAGTTAGGATCCCCTCGGTTTCAGGTTCAATTTCACCAGCCTGACCAAGACTTTTAGCCAGTTGCCTGTGGGCAAAATGGAGAACAATGGGGTTAATAAATCTCTCTCTTCTCTGAAATGAGGGGTATTAGCAAAGTCTACCCTCCATCAGCAGAAATATCATCCCCAGTGCATAGGGGAAGCAAGCAGAAAAAACAATGACACGCTTGTCCAGTGAAGTCCATGACTACTGTGTAATTTTATCTTTCTCAAGTAATTCTGACCAAGACTAGAGTGGATGTTCATGTTTATTTACAATTCTATTAGTTTTTAACCTGTAAATGTAAAAATATTTGATCTAAACAAAAAAATGTTTACCTGGAGAAGGCAGAAAATCTAGAAATGCACAGAGAAGAAAATTACAGTATCTGTAATCCAGTCATGCAGTAACCTGCCACTCACATTTTAGGAACTAGCCCTTTAAAAATAAGATTACATTTACTAGGACAGACCTAACATTATGATCAAAGATTCAACTTTTTCACAGGCAATATCAATCATCTGTGAATGTTATATATATATATATATATATATATATATTATATATATATATATATATGCATATACATATAATTGACAGTTTTCTCAAAAGTATTTTCATGCCACATATAGATTATAATCTTAAAATTTCATGCTGAATACAGATAGCAAGTAGGAACTGTAATAAGATCCTTGAAATGGCTGCCTTTGTAAAGGGTGCTGGGGCAATCAAAGATGAGCAAGTCCTCTATAGCACATGTCTACTTATCTACCAGGGCGAGCCCAGGAATCCCTTTGCCCAGTCTGCAAGAATTTAGCTCTACCATTAGGACCTTCTCTGGGGCCATTCCATTTCTAAGAAGTTTCTGTTTCTCTATAAAGGTAGGTGTGTGCCTTGGTAGAGTTTTTAGGTACTCAGTGTTAAATGAACTTGAGAGTTTAGTTGCCTAATAGACAGACATATAACAAATTTCAGCCTCTCACTTTGCTATGGAAAGCAACAGTGGTAGCAGCAGGCTGGCCCTATCTCTCACACAACAACCATGAAAACAGCCACAATCCACATACTCACTCTGTTCCAGGAGCCAGTGCATTGACTGGCGCTCCTAATATACCAGTGCCTTCTCAAACCTGAGTAGTGGTCCCCAAGAAAGCACATTACAATGCCAATGACAACAGAAGTATGAGGGTAAAAAAATTATAGAAAGTTATCAGGAAAATATTTAAATATTTGGAAATCAATGTATGGATTAAGGAGATAATGAAAAGATTAAGAAATCTTTTTTAGCTGAATGAAAACATAATATAGCAACATTTGTTTGATGTTTCAAGGAAATTAGGAGGCTGGACTGGGCTAACCAGCAAGACCATGTTAAAAAAAAAAAAAGGAGGTAGGGAAGGAAAGGAAAAGAGAAGAAGCAGAAAGAAAAGAGGAGGGGAGAGATGGAGAGAGGGAGAGAGAAGAGAAAAGAAAAGAGAGGGGAGAAGCAGGAGCAGATGGGGGAAAGGAGGGAGAGGAAAGGAGAAAGGGTGGGAGAAGACAGAAGGAGAGAGAGGGGAGGAGAAAGGGAGGGAAAGAAGGAGAAGGGGGGGGAGGGAAAGAGATAAAGGAAAGTGCCAAACCAATGCTCAAAGCCTCTACCTTAAATAACAGAGAGAGCAGCAAATTAAATTCCATGTAAGTAGTAGGAGGGGAAAAAATAAAGACCAGGAATCAGAGGATAGAACTTTTGTAAAAAATAAGAAAAGAGAATAAAATAGACAAATTCTAGTCATTCTGCAAGAAAAACAAGGAAACAAAGACACAAAGCTTGAGTATCAGGAATGAGAGCAGGGGTATAATTACTCATCCTATAAGCATTAAAAGGATAAAAAGGGAGTTACAAGTGACTTCAAGACAATTAATTCAATATATTGGATCCAACAGGAAAATTCTTTGAAAGATAAAAATTGTCTATGATTATTAAATATGACTAATATCTGAGTAGTCATATATCTATTAAAGAAATTGAATTTAGCCAGGTACCGGTGGCTCACACCTGTAATCCTAGCTACTCAGGAGGCTGAGATCTGAGGATTGCGGTTCAAAGCCAGCCCGGACAGGAAAGTCTGTGAAACACTTATCTCCAATAAACCACCAGAAAGCCAGAAGTGGCGCTGTAGCTCAAGTGGTAGAGCCCTATCCTTGAGCTGAAGAGCTGAGGGACAGCGCCCAGGCCCAGAGTTCGGCCCCACGTCCAGACCCCCCCCAAAAAAAAAGATTTCTTACTCCTGGACCACTGTTTTGTTTTGTTTTGTTTTGTTTTTGCCAGTCCTGGGGCTTGAACTCAGGACCTGGGCACTGTCCCTGAGTTTCGTTTTGCTCAAGGCTAGCACTCTACCACTTGAGCTACAGCGCCACTTCTGGCTTTTTCTGTTTATGTGATACTGAGGAACTGAACCCTGGGCTTCACACATGCTAGGCAAGCACCCTACTACTAGGCCACATTCCCAGCCCTGACCACTGTATTGTGATCTAGACTTCAGTGCATGACCTGCAAAGGATTGGCTACCAATAAGCTACCATGAAGCACAGCCCACACACAGAATGAGGCAAAGACACATCATTGTGACTGGGCTGGTCAGGGTAATGGGAAGAGAGGTTGCAATTCCTTTGCTGCCTCATTAGTTAGGAGTTTCTCATAAGAATCCCCTCTATTTTCTGCCTTAGGTTTCAGAACTACCAGCTTCTCACAGTAATCTCCACTATTAATTAAAATAACTCAGGTGAGATTTCATTTCTTGGAATCATATTATCCCTATATTTAAGTCTTTTTGCATTAGATTATAATTTCCTGGAACAAATTCTAGCTTGCTTACCTTTATATTTATTAGCTAATACTTACACACAGTTAAGCAAAGTCTATATGGTAAACTGAATTTACAAACCATAGAAGTGTGTAACTCAGACTTGAATAATTAGTACCAGTCACACAGGCAGAAGTAACTCAGTACCCTTAAGGTCAGAGACACAGGGCGAAGACAGAAATTTCGAAGGAAGCCACCTTAGCTAAACCTGATTTTTAGGCACAGTTTGTATGGATGCTGATCACACTCTCACATCCACAGCATGCGCTACTTTGTGCTCTTCCTCAGGGCCTGGCAAAGATAAGGGAGGAAGCTGAGGCTGTCCTAGCACAGCATGTTTGGGCTGGGAAGCAGTGACCTCAGTTCCTAAAAAGCAGTAACTGATAGCCAGAACAAAACAGCAGGGCGACCACCAGCGCACTCGACAGCTGCAGCCCTCACCCAGTGTGCAGCCGACATCTCTGAGAACTTCATCAGGAAAACCTGCCATGTTTTCTTTTTACAAAGATGTGAAAGGTTATATTTCCACAAACAATCCTTTTAATTCTATTAAGAGGGCAGTGATAGAATTAGCACATTTTTCCACCTACCCATGATTATCTTCAAATTTTATTTTGGAAATACACAATAACATGTGATTATCATTTTAAATAGTCTTTCTTTTGATCCAAGAAGTATGTCTGCTACTTCCAAAGCCAGACTCCCTTTGTGGACGCTGCTAAACCATAGACAAGGTTCTGAATGAAATGAGGGATCAACTGTACAAGAAGAACCTACAACAACCCTTTTGAATAATAAGAGAAACCCATACCAAGAAGATTTCCTGACTATACCCTCACAACATAAAAATTAAGGAAGGAGTGCCACCAAGTATGCACAGTGAGGAACAATAGGCAGATAAAAGACAAGGCTGGATTTCCTTCCCTTCTCACTGCCAAGCAGAGCAGGCCAGCTTTCATGACCATGGTCAGACCTTTTAACTTGATAGTGAGAAACTGGCAAGCCTGTGAGAAGAACTACTTAGGACTCAAAGAGGTTGCTGCACTCTGGAATAACGAGTTAGACATAAAAATGATGACACTGCAATCACACTACTTAAGAGCAAAAAGGAAAATGCAATGGTTCCTAAGTTGTTCTGAGACCATGTAAATCACACTAATCTTCACATAATAGAAAGTGGCACAGAGTGGTATTTCTTAAATTGCATCAGTATGACACAAAAAAACATTGTGGTTACTTTGCTGGGCATAAGAAAGTAAGTTTGTGGGGTGCTGGTGGCTCACGCCTATAATCCTAGCTACTCAGGAGGCTAAGATATGAAGATTTTGGTTCAAAGCCAGCCTATGCAAGAAAAGTACATGAGCCTCTTATCTCCACTTAAGCACCAAAAAAAAAAAAAAGCTGGAAGCAGAGCTGTGGCTCAGGTGGCAGAGAGCTGGCCTAAAAACAAACAAAAGAAGCTCAAAGACAGTGCCCAGTCCCTGAGTTTAAACCCCAGAACCTGTACAAAGAAGAAAGGAAAGGGAAAGGGAAAAAGGAGAAAGAGGAAAGGGGAAAAGGAAGACAAGGAAAGGGCATAAAAAGAGAGAGGGGAAAGGAGGGAGAGAGAGAGAGAGAAAGAGAGAGAAGAAGGAAGGAAGGAAGGAAGGAAGGAAGGAAGGAAGGAAGG
>NW_012269898.1:0-1680 GCF_000151885.1 Dipodomys ordii
GCTAGCCTTGAGCTGAAGAGCTGAGGGACAGCGCCCAGGCCCAGAGTTCAGGCCCCACGACCGGACCCAAAAAATAAAAAAAAAAACCAACAAAAAAACCCCACTTTCTATATCAATACATTTTATAGTATGGCCATACAAGAAGTTGACAGCATACAAACCATATATGGTGATTAAAATGTATGTACCTTTTCCAATGGTGAAAAAAGTTATTAGACTCAATTAACTGTACTATAAGTCAACAATCCTGTAATCATTTATTTTAAACATGCTGCTTTTAAACTGTAAAAGTTATCTTACCATGAATATACCGCATCTTATGTTAAAACGATGTTAACTTTTAAGTTTTACTTATAGTTTAAAGGCTAAGATCCCTCCCACTCGCCCTCCTTATTTCTTTCCCTCCCTCTACCTTTTCCTTCCATGTATCCCTTCTTCCCTCTTTCTTTTTCTTTTGTGAAATGATTGGGGCCTAGTCTGGCCTGGATCCTGAACTCAAGTGCTTACCTTACTCTAGTCTCCTAAGTAGCTTGGTCTACTGGCAGACATTGCTATACCTTTAACTTTTTTAAAAGTTTTTATGTGCTATTTTATTAAGGTGCTCTGACAACAAATTACCATACCTCTGTTGTATAAGAGCATAGCTCATCAGTAAGATGTACCTTTCATCATACAACTGTTGAAACATTTAGCTTCGAGAGATAGCAACAGGTAAAAATGATTATACCATAACATTTTGTTTGTTCTTAGAAACACTGTAGTTTTAAAATGAAAGCTGCTTTAATCCTCCTAACAATTTATGAATAAATGATGAGAAATTGTATATGTATATGACAGATACTAAGAAGCAAAGTTAGATACCTTGTCCCATGGTTCCTGCCAAAGTAAACTTTCTAGAATCTAGAAAAGGTTTTCTTACTACCTTCTCTGGTTTTTAAATGTAAAAATGAAAAAAAACTGAAGCTTAGAGTGGTTACCAAATGTTTCACAGGCTTCTAAGAAAAATTTTGATATTATAAATGAAAGCAAGAGATGTCAAGGATTTTGTTGTTTCCTTTTCTTACTGGTACACATAACCCACCAAATAGCAACACAGACCATGATTTACATTAAACCTTTATTGCATAGTTTCTGACTAAACAAATGTGGACTGTGTAAATCCTGTTTGAAACAAGAGATTAGAAGTTTGTTGCAAGGTTCTAGAAAGTGCTTTTGCAAGGATCCATGAGATAAGGTATCTAACTTGCCTTCACAATACCTTTTTCCATGAGGCAATACATTCTAGGTAATCTCATTTTCTTACATAATTTTGAGTTTCTAAGTAAATTATGATTTTTTTGTTTTGCTTTTTAGAATAGGAAAAAACAAGATTTATCAAGATACAGGTCAAGAAAAACCCAGCAAGCTCAATTATGTTTTATTTAAGCCAGTCTGGAATAATTTTCTGTCCCTTGAAATAGCGTTCTTGTCTAACAACACTCATTTGTAATTTTCCCCACCTACTTCAGAGGTTTGCTCTGTGGCCTTTTGTCACTTCCTGTCCATTCTTCATAAACATCTTTCTAAAACCTAGATGGTTTGTCTTGGAAACTCTTTCATGGCTTTCAGCCCCTAACAATTGGAAGTCGTGTGTGTGTGTGTGTGTGTGTGTGTGTGTGTGTGTGTGTGTGTGTGTGTGTG
>NW_012269898.1:12320-14297 GCF_000151885.1 Dipodomys ordii
TGTGGCTCAAGTGGTAGAGCGCTAGCCTTGAGCTGAAGAGCTGAGGGACAGCACTCAGGCCCAGAGTTCAGGCCCCACGACTGGACCCAAAAAAAAAAAAAAAAAAGAATCTCTCTTTGATTTGTCTTCTCTGGTTAGAGTCAAACCACAATCTTCCAATCAGTACAAATGTGAGACACTAGTGTCTGACAATGTATATAATTTAAAATTTAAATATATTTTATTTCTGTCACTCTGACTCCTGATTTATAGTCACTGAACATTTTTATATAATTATTAGTGGTTGTCATTGTTTTGCTTATCTACTAATACATTTATATGAACCATGTTGTATTAAAATTTCTTTTTTCCCCAAAAATACAGATGAAGTTAAAAATACTCGTACTTCATTTCTTTTTGTTTTTTGTCGGTCATGGGGCTTGAACTCTGGGCTTGGGCATTGTCCTTGTGTTCTTCAGCTCAAGGCGAGCGCTCTACCGCTTGAGCCACAGCACCACTTCCGGTTTTCTAGGGGTTTATTGGAGATAAGAGTCTCACGAACTTTACTGACCGGGCTGGCTTTGAAGCGAGATCCTCAGATCTCAGCCTCTTGAGTAGCTAGGATTACAGGCATGAGCCACTGACGCCCGGCTCTCTTACTTCATTTCTGAATCTTGTGCACATGTCCTTTTGGTAATATTTGAAAGTAGGATTAGAATGATGGAGTGCAGTGTAGGAGTTGTATTAATTTTATAGTTGTGTCAGATCAGCTATAAAGAATATAAAGGCCTGGAGATGTAGCTTCATGGCAGAGCACTTGCCTAGCATATACAATACCCTTAAGTTTGATCCTTAGCACTGCAAAGAACAAAACAAAAATTTTGACACTGGTGTTTTGAGAAAATTTAGATTTTTCCAAATTCAGTAATGCTCTACCACTAGATCCACAGCCCAGTCTCCAATCTCAGTCAAATTTTATATCCTTTCTTTGGGTTCACAAAAACAAATAACAATGACATTGTATCTCTTCCTGTTTTTATATTCCCTGTTTTATCTTTACAGCTTGAGGAAGAACTTGATCCTGAAGAGAGGGACAACTTCCTCCAACAGCTTTACAAGTTTATGGAAGACAGAGGTATCTTATGCTTGTTATGTAAAAGTAGTCATTTCTTTTACAGTTTTAAATTTTAGGTATATGCATTTTTTTTAAAGTATTGTAGGTATATTATATACCAGTTACACTGGCAGTAACCATTGGGAGTAAAAACAAACCATCTACTTTGAGTATATATAACTATGACAGTAGTTATGATATAATTGAATTTAATTCTCTCTGGGATTTAAAAAATTCACAATATTCAGAAATGGAAAAGGACTGGTTGTAGTGGTAATCTACATGCCTGTTTATTACTAATGCTATAATTATGACAAGCAAAATAGCCTAATCCTTACTTTCAGTAAGGTAAGCATAATAGACCAATCTCTCTCAGTAGGATAGGATTTTTAATAAGAAGTGGAAGAAATAGAACCATTATAAATCATCATACTCCTTGACATTCATTAATCCTGGAAAGTAGTCTTAGACATTCTATGGCCATCTGAAATCACCTAACAGCTTTTAACTCTTTGTATGAGAACAGAGGTAGTGAAACCACAGCCTAAAATTTCTCTTGCCATCTTGCTTGCTTAAGTGAACCAGAAACATTGTAGGCCATATCTTGTAGTCCCAAGGTTTAGTTTAATTTTACCCACTTCACTGGCAGAGAGATGATGTTATTGGTTGCAGAAATGTGAAGCTTAGAATCTAAAAATTCTCACAAATCTGTATAAAAAATATTTTGTGAGGCTGAGAAGGTGGCTCAGTGGTAGAGTGTTTGCCTTGCATGCCTGAGGCCCTGTGTTCGATTCCTCAGCACCACATAAGCAAAAAGAAAAAAGCTGGAAGTGGCGCTGTGGCTCAAGTGGTAGAGCGCTAGCCTTGAGCTGAAGAGCTGAGGG
>NW_012269899.1:0-2978 GCF_000151885.1 Dipodomys ordii
CCCGGCCCCCGCCAGGCCCCGCGCTGGTCGCGCTCAAGGGTGCGGCGTGGCGGGGAGCTCACACACACACTGCGGGTGTCTGCAGCTCCCTGGGGCCTGGCCCTCCTCCACAGACAGGGCAGCCGAGGCCGTGGGGCTGCCTGGGACAGGGAAGTGTGGAGACTGGGCAGCTGGTGCTTGGGTGTGTCTTACTTGAAGCTCTGCAGATGCTGGGGGCTAGCCTGGCGGGGGTGGGGGTGGGGCTGCGCCAGTTTCTTGGCCTGAGGGAGTCGGTGGGCACAGCTCTGAGGAGCACATGGCTCCTCACAGGGAGCAGACCTCAGGCGTGCGACCGTGCTGTGTGACTCAGCCACTGCGTCTCTGGCTGAGGACAGGACGTGGGGTCCACGTGAGACAGCTGTGGTGGGGTGGTCACCTGGCCGTCCTCCCCCCCCCAGGCCCGGCCACGCTGCTCAGGAGGCTGTGCTGGCAGACGGAACCCAGACCTTGCCCTGGGCCTCTGCAGAGCCGGGCTCAGGCCCAGAACGCAGCTCCCAGACCAACCTGGGCAAAACGACCCCACACCCTGCCTGAGCCTCAGCACTTCCCACCCGTGGTCTCTATCAGCTCACCCACTGCCAGTGGGAGGTAAGGGGTGGTATGCAGGCCTACAGAAGTCGCGGGCAGGGCGTAGAATGGGCCAGGGTACTGCGGCGAGCAGAGCCCAGCGGGACCGGGCACCGCGGGATCCTCCCCAGGACAGTACCAACAGGTACCCAGAGAGCAACTTACTGTGGATTTCCATGACTTTCTCCATGGAGCGGACAGCATTGGCATTGGGTCTCTGCTGCAACACCTTTTCTGACAGAGGCTCGAGCTGGAAGAGATTTAAGTGTGCAGTGATCACAACGGACGGCAGGGTCACCCACGTGAACCGCAGCCGGCATCCGTCTCCCGAGCACGGGCTCCCTGGAGAGAAAGCAGCCTGGCACAGTCAAGTCCTGGTGCGGGAAGCTGCTGCACGGGCACTTGCCAAGGGCACCACTGCAGTGTATTTGTGGGTGCCTAAGAGAAGGAAGGCAGTGGTCCCCACCGTGGCCGAGCCCAAGGCTGCAGTCCGGTGCGCACGGTGAATGCACAGGGCTCTGCAGGGAGGCGGACCCTGGCTCCTACCTCAGGTCTTAGCCTCGCATCACACTTTACCCCAAGAAGGTAATGGAAGAAGTGACTGCAGTCTGTCAGGAGTAGATTTGTAGGTAAATTGCAGGGCCAAAGGAACATATGCAACAGGTCAGCTAAAGGGCAAATGAAATACAAAAAACAGGAATCAAATTGAGCGTCAGTAGCTGTAATCCTAGTTACACAGGAGGCTGAGAAAATTTAAGAATCATGGTTTGAAGCCAGCCCCGGTAAGAAAGTCCATGAGACTTTTACCTCCAAGTAACCATCAAAAAGCTGGAAATGGAACTGTGGCTCAAGTGGTAGTATGCTACCCTTAGGCAAAAAAGCTCAGGGACAGTGCCTGAGCCTTGAGTTCAAGCCTCAGGACCTGCAGAAGAAATAAACAAATGAAACAAAAGCAGAGGAACCCCAAACTTCAAATAAGTAGACAAAGCTACAGAAGCGGGTAGAATGCCAGGTCCTGATGACCACAGTTAGGTGAGCTAGAAAGACAG
The DNA here is from genome assembly GCF_000151885.1 of Dipodomys ordii. Classification (NCBI taxonomy): domain Eukaryota; kingdom Metazoa; phylum Chordata; class Mammalia; order Rodentia; family Heteromyidae; genus Dipodomys; species Dipodomys ordii. Next base: position 1,656 of record NW_012269899.1, read on the forward strand.
CTGTGAGGTTACACTTCGGTCCAACTTTGTCTCTGGGTGGAAGTTGAGAAGATAAAGCCAGGGCTGGGAAGGTGGCTCAGTGGTAGAGCGCATGCCTTGCATGCCAGAGGGCCTGGATTCGATTCCTCAGCACCACATAAGCAAAAAGAAAAAAGCTGGAAGTGGTGCTGTGGCTAAAGTGGTAGAGCGCTAGCCTTGAGCTGAAGAGCTGAGGGACAGCGCCCAGGCCCAGAATTCAAGCCCCATGACCAGACCCCCCCAAAAAAAAATAAGATAAAGCCACTGTGTGAGTCTCTGCTTAAACAGTGCATGTGGACAGCTGCAGTCCACAGTATCAGGGCTCCGGGATGCTGGGCCTGAGTGAGAAGTGACCATAGCTCTCCCCTGAGCACCCTGCCCTCCATGGGGCTGCATGCTTGTGCTGCCTGTGTCCCTCAGACACAGGACTTGCAGTCACAGAAGCCACACCACACAGCGGGGGGTAAGCAGGGCCTTGGGCAGGGGAATCAACACACCTGCCCGCTGCTCCCAGCAGGGGCCGGACAGGGGACACCCAGGTGCAGCTGGTGGGAACAGTCAGGAGCCACTGAAAGACAAGCCCCGGGGATGCGGAGGGACAAGTAATGACCTGTCGGCATGGCCAGACAGGCTGCACAATGCAGCCAACCAACAACTCAGAACGGAGTCACCACCTGAGGAGGAGCACTATTTGCCTCCCCTTTCTCGGGGGAGACAGTGCTCCAGAGCAGGGTCCTGTAGACATGCGCACCGGACGGGCGTGTTAGGATGACCCTGGCTGCTGCAGTGTGGCTTTCAGAGGCACGGACAGGAGAAACACCCAGAGCAGCCATACGCAGGATTCCCCTCAGCCGTGAGTTACGAAGAAATGGAAGACGGAGAAAGGCTCAGCAGAGGGACAGCAGTGTGGGCACGGGTGACGGCTGGAGAGGAGCGACGGCACTGCGTAGGACGGGAGGCTCTGAGGGGGACAGGGACTCAGGCACTGTCTCTGATATTTTTCATTAAATGTACAGATTTAGACTCACACAGACTCCAGTTACAGGAATGATCCATTGTAAAATGTAAAGGAAGTCTGTTGAATAAGTATTAAAAGTTAGGCCAGGCACTAGCTACTCAGGAGGCTGAGATCTGAAGATCAAGTTTGAAGCTTGAGACTTTATCTCTGATTAACCAGTAAAAAAGCCTGATTAGGGGCTGGGAAGGTGGATCAGTGGTAGAGCTCTTGCCTTGCATGCCTGAGGCCCTGGGTTCGATTCCTCAGCACCACATAAGCAAAAAGAAAAAAAAAGCTGGAAGTGGTGC
>NW_012269899.1:3028-3924 GCF_000151885.1 Dipodomys ordii
AAAAAAAAGCTGGAAGTGGTGCTGTGGCTCAAGTGGTAGAGCGCTAGCCTTGAGCTGAAGAGCTGAGGGACAGCGCCCAGGCCCCGAGTTCAGGCCCCATGACTGGACCAAAAAAAAAAAAAAAGCCTGATTAGAGGTGGAGCTCCAGTGGGGAAGCTCCAGCCATGAGCAGAGAAAGCCCAGCAAGCGTTTGTGTACTGACACACATAAAAAAGCAAACACGCATGGATAATAACCGGAGCAAGTGGCCGCTGGACCTCACCAGGGGATTTGAAAGAATGAAGAGAACTTCAGAGCTGTGGCTGTTACAGCAGTTGGAGACGCACGGAAGCCCGCGGCAGAGGATGCTGGTTAGTTCAGCAGGGCCTGCAGCTGGTACTGACCCTCAGCACAGAGGTGTGTGTGCAGAGGAGGGCTTGTGGGGCTCTGCTGGCCCTGAGCACAGAAGAGGGCCGAGGCAACAGTAAGGAGGTGATCACTGAGGGCCCGCCTGAGCTGGCCAAGACCTCCAGCTCAGGAAGGAGAATCAGAGACCCACACGGCCCACTGGCGGGGACGTAAAACATGGAAGACAAACGAAGTTCTAAATGGGATGGGGGTGGGGGCAAGGGAAGCCAGAAGGCAGTGGCCTGGGCTCTTCTGTGGGCACACACAAGTGGCCCAGTGTAGGTGGAATCACTGAGAATGTGAATGCCTGAGACTAATAGTGCCAAACCCCTCAGTGCCACACACACACACACACCACACACACACCACCTCGGGCAGGCCACCCCACCCTTACTTAAATCTCACTCTTACACACACACACACACACACCACACACACACCACACACCTACCACACACACACATACCACACACACACATACCACACACACACACACCACACACACACAC
>NW_012269900.1:0-1042 GCF_000151885.1 Dipodomys ordii
AATGTCCATATTAGTTACAATCATTTTAAAAAATAAAATAAATAAATCTTTATTTAAAAAAAAACTGATTCCAACTACAAACCCAAGAAAGCTGCAAAAACTCAAAAAGTGACCAGCCAGTTGATGAAACATGTTATTCTGCACGAAAAAAAAATTCTGTAACAGGTCTGATGTTACTGTCTCTAGGAGGGACTTCTTGCACAACTGATCATTAGTATCTTGATCTGCTGAGACCTTGGCCTGTGGATATTCCCTATACTACTAGGTGATAAGGTTGTCTCGTGTGCCTGGAACAATGAAGGTTGCCAGATTGCTCTGGCTGGATTGTTTTTGCAAATGTGATTTAGTTCAGCAAGAGGTCTGATGTGGTAGAATACCTGCCTACCTTTCTCAAAAGTCATGGTTCCATCACCAGGATGGCCAATAGAGAAAGTGGTAGAGAGGGAAGTAGAGAGGAAGGATGGGAGAAAAAGACTCTTCCAGACTCTATTCATTATGCCTTTTTTCCTCCTCCCTATCTTGCTGTTTCCTTTCTCTGTGAGAAGTCAGAGCTATGAGTACAACCATCTCTGAATTCTGTTATCTTTTTACTTCTTGTGTAGGTGGTTTACAGATACTCGCACTTAACAAACATGAGTGCCACTTAAAATCTGAGCCCTTTTCTCTAGCCCCTAATGCCTACTTTATGATCTCCCTTAGAATCCCAGGTAGTGTCATATCCACAGTAGCTATGATTATCTGCATCAGGTCTGCTAAACAGCCCTGGGGTTCACATTTACATTCCAAGAACTTTAGGCCTGGTATAAAAGTTACAATTAGGTTCAGTAGCAATAAAAATGATACATTTCTTCCTCACAAGTACAGAAGCATGCAATTCATGCCTGGTACAAGAACTCTATTTTGGGGGCTGGGAAGATGGCTCAGTGGTAGAGTGCTTGCCTTGCAAGGCATGAGGCCCTGGGTTCGATTCCTCAGCACCACATAAGCAAAAAGAAAAAAGCCAGAAGTGGCGTTGTGGCTCAAGTGGTAGAGCGCTAGCCTT
>NW_012269900.1:1092-2170 GCF_000151885.1 Dipodomys ordii
AAAAGAAAAAAGCCAGAAGTGGCGTTGTGGCTCAAGTGGTAGAGCGCTAGCCTTGAGCTGAAGAGCTGAGGGACAGTGCCCAGGCCCAGAGTTCATGTCCCACAACCAGGCCCCCCAAAAAAAGAACTCTATTTTGTTGGAGCCTCTAGTGTCATTTGTTTTACTGCATTTCCAGAAGTGTTTTCCATTCCCAAGGTAATCCAGTTCTTCAACCAATATGACTCCTGGAGTTCTAGCTACTATACCTACACTCCCAAGAAATAGATAAAAGGCATGGTAGAAGACAGGCATGCTTCTCCTTTTAAAGAAACATTATACAAACTTTGCATGGCACATTTCTTTCTACCTCTGGCAAGAAACTGACCACATGACTATACCTACCTGCAAGAGAAACAGGAAATGAGATTGCATTACACAGTAATATGCTGAGCTAAAAATTAAAATAAGGAAAAGGGAAAGGAAAGATGGAGGGTGACTGCAATCTGTTACAGCTACTTAGTTCTCTCAGTACAAAGTAACCTAAGAATCAATCCTTCCCATAACCTGACACAATTTGAAGATAAATGTATCTTTACCTAGCTGGGCATGAGCCGTGGGAGATGCAAAGAGAAATTTTTTTTTTATTGGGAAAATACTGTACAGAGGAGTTACAATTACATGGGCAAGATAAAAAGTACATTTCTTATCAAGCATTGTTGCCTCCTCCTTTGTTTCCCCTTCCTATCCCTTCCCATCTCCCCCTTCCCCCCCCCACAAAGTTGTAAAGTTCGTTTTTTGATATAAGGACTTGTACATCTCATTGTTGAAATGGGTCCACCTGTGTCCCTATTTAAATGCTTTGTTGCTTTGTATGTCCCTCCCCCACGATATTTCACTGTATTTGATGTTGGTATAATTTGTGGAGGGGAAGAGAAAAAACAAATCGTTTAAATAGGGAAATTTTTAATATAATCCTACACTTAAGTGTAATTAGAAGTTTCTCTCTGTTTCCAAATTCTCAACAAAAAACATGAAAGGGGCCAACAATAAAATAGACTAACTCCAGGACATTTACAATCTTAGTACCATGTTAAACAAA
>NW_012269901.1:0-1671 GCF_000151885.1 Dipodomys ordii
CTGTCCCTGCGCTCTTTAGCTCAAGCAAGCTACCGCTTGATCCACAGCGTCACTTCTGGTTTTCTAGTGGTTTATTGGAGATAAGAGTCTCACGGACTTTCCTGCCTGGGCTGGCTTTGAACCGTGTTCCTCAGATCTCAGGTTCCTGAGTAGCTAGGATTACAGGCGTCAGCCACTGGCACCCGGCTACATACCTTCTTTAGTATGGCCTTGTTTGTGATTGTTTGGGTAAATGCCCAAAAGTGGGATTGCTGGGTCATAGGGGAGCTTTATGTGTAGTCTTTTGAGGAACCTCCATACTGCTTTCCAAAGTGGTTGAAAAAGTTTATACTCCCACCAACAATGCAGTAGGGTTCATTTTTGGCCACATCCCTCCAACATCTGTTGTTACTAGATTTCTAATCAGGATGAGATGGAATCTCAATGTTGTTTTGATTTGCATTTCTCTTATGGCTAGAGAAGTTGAGCACTTCTTCATGTGTCTATTGGCCATTCTTATAACTAGTATATGACTAGGATAAGCAGAAAAGGTCAAAATGTACATATGACCATATAAGATGATGCTAAGCAAAATGAACCCCAAGTTAGGGACACAAGAGTTTTTATCTTTCTTGTTGTTTTTAATGTATTTATAATTGTACTATGTGATCTCTTTTTTTGTATGTTCTTCCCCCATGATATAACACCTGTTTTCACTGTATTTGATTCTGGTGCCTGGCATCTTGTTTATACATTTTTCTAATTTGGGGGGGAAGGGAAATAACAAAATGCTGAAATAAGGATACAGGTTGACCCATTGTAACAATGAGATGTACAAGAACTAAGTTGAAAATGAACTTTGCAACTTGGTGGGGGAGGGAGAGGAAGGAGTTGGGGAGGTGGAAAGGGAAGGGATGGTAGGGGAAAAAACAAAGGAAGAGGAAAATGTACTCATTGCATTACTCAAGTAACTGTAATCCCTCTGTACAGTATCTTTACAATAAAAAATATATATAATAAAAAAGAATACATGCCTTCTTCCAAATAGTACCCCATCTCTCCTCATCTTCCACTGGTTCTCCACAAGTGTGACTTACTCTTCCATCAAGGTACCACTTTGTTGCTCAAAAATTTTTCTAACTGGGCACTGGTAGATGGCTCACACCTGCCATACTAGCTACTCAGGAGGCTGAGATCTGAGGACTACAGTTCAAAGCCAGCAAGGCAGAAAAGGCTGTGAGATACTTATCTCTAATTAATCAGCAACAAGCTGGACATGGAGGTGTACAAGTAGTCACACATCAGCCTTGATGGAAAAAACAGAGCAGCCTGCCTTGAGTTCAAACCTCAGTACTGGCCCACACAAAACTTGTTCTTCCTTTGTGAAATTTTTCTGATGCTTTATCAGAGATAGTTGCTACTTCTTTAGCTGAGGTCATACTTCACTCAAAGGCTCAGTTCTGTCTTTCTTTGTAGTTACTTGTTTACTTTCCTGTCTGGCCACACTAGTTGGTATGCTTCTTGTCTAATCTGTCTCTATTCCATTGTCTGGCCCATGATAACTTAATGAGAGAATTGGAAGGACTACTGTAGTCCCTTGTCATATATATGTGTGTATACATATATATGTATACAACATATATGTATACATATATATGTATATATGTGTATATGTTCATATATATGTGTGTA
>NW_012269901.1:4131-6876 GCF_000151885.1 Dipodomys ordii
GATTATAGGCATGAGCCACCATTGCCCAGCAGTTCAGTGTCTTTACATGCTTATTCATAAATTCTAGAGTTTTTCTATTTTATTGCTTAGGGCAACTAGGGGGCTTTACCATCAGAATGTCATTTGCTTGTCACAGTGCTGGAGTTAGGGGGAAGAAAAACTCAAGTCAATCTCCGCTGCCCATGTTCTTACCTTGTTAAGTCATAAATGGTAAATAAAACCATGTAGTAGGTTACCTTTTATGTTTGCTCTCTATGGATTTTCTTGTAGAATCTTTTCTTCTCTGTTTGTTTGTTTCTTTCTTTCATTCTTTCTCCTTCCTTCCTTCCTTTCTTTTTCTTTTTTTTGGTCCAAGATTGGGACTAAAACTTTTACTTGATGCTTTCACTCATTGACTAGTGCTCTACCAACTGAGCCATGCTTCCAGCCCCTCTCTTAGAATCATTATATGACTTGTTGAAGATTTCCCAGCTTGTAAATAGCAAAACCAGAAACCAAACAAGTGTTTCTGACTTGGAACTTGCATTTTTTTCTATTTATAGGACATCTTAAGTATAATGTAATAAATGTGGATAGAGCAACTATTTATGGGAGCTTCAGTAGTGATTATTACAGTCCTAGAAGGAACCTGGCAGTAATTATAAATGATTGACTGATTTTTTTTTTCTTTATGGCCAACTCACTAACAGATTGGGCATCATCAGGAAAGGTCTGGAAGTGAAATAGAAAACAATTCTCTAAACCAGCATCTACAAACATCAAACAATGCAGTGGTCATCTAAAGAAAGGTGGGATGGGGTTGAAAATAATCAAAGGACTTGATGACTCAGGAGCATGTGGCCTGCTGTTGATTGTAGGCTGAGACTTTTAAGAACCACCAGTGTTGAATAATAAGTGTTGGCATTTGTAAATCAGGACATCAACTGTAACAAGTTTTGAGACAATTTTTTTTTTAGTACTGCTTTTAAGATGGGTGCTGGTAGCTTATTCCTGTAATCCTAATTTCTCAGGAGACTAAGATCTGAGGATCCAAGTTTGATGCCAGCCCAGGCAGGAAAGATCATGAGGTTCTTTTCTCCAATGAATCACCAAAAAGCCAAAATTGGAGTTGTGGCTCAAATGGTAGAATGCCAGCCCTGAGAGAAAAAGCTACAAGATAGCATTTAGGCCATGAGTTCATGCCCCAGAACCAGACAATAGGAAAATGCTACTGCAGTGAGCAAAAGCAATGTTAATTAAGAAGAAATGTAAAAGTCTAAACAGTAGGATCTCTCACTAATTTGGCTTTAATTATTCCTTTATTAAAACTTGACTTTAAATCCAGGGTCTAGAATATCTTGATCCTCCTACTTATTTGTAACATAGGTTTCTCTGAGAAAACAACATGAGCTACCAGTAATTAGGTTTAAAACAAAACAAAAACGTCTGGTTTTACTCACCTTTTCCTCCACTTATTTTATGCCTTTTACCTATGCTACTAGTCTTTTAATAAAGGAACTTGGAGGAATTAATGAATAGCAATAATCCAATTTCAATTTAAAAATTCTTCGGAAAAGACCATTGAGCCCATTTAGATAATTAAAAATTATCCCTCTGTCTCTTGAGGATTTTAGAGAACTGATTGGTCCCTTATATAAACCTGTCATTAATTTAGTCCTGATGTATCATCTTTAGAAAGAACTATACTTTTTATCACTTAAGGTACTGCATTACTAACCTTTCATCATAAACCTGTTGTTTTAAAAGCTTGATGTGAAGGGAGAGTGTAGTCATGGAGATGGGAGGGCAGGGATGGCAGGGGAAAAAAAAAGGAGGAAGCAACAATGCTTGATAAGAAATGTACTCATTACCTTGCTCATGAAATTGTAACCCCTCTGTATGGTATTTTCACAATAAAAAAACTTATTAAAATTAAAGTGGGAAAAAAAATTAAAGTGGGGCTGGGAAGGTGGCTTAGTGGTAGAGCGCTTGCCTTGCATGCATGAGGCCCTGAGTTCGATTCCTCAGCACCACATAAGCAGAAAAAAAAAGCCGGAAGTGGTGTTATGGCTCAAGTGGTAGCGTGCTAGCCTTGAGCTGAAGAGCTGATGGACAGTGCCCAGGCCCAGAGTTCAAGCCCCACGACTGAACCCCCCCCAAAAAAAATTTTAAAAAAAGTTTGACGTGAGTGGATTGTGGATCAAGTGGTAGAGCACCAGACTTGAGTGAAAAAGCCAAGCGAGAGTGTGAGACCCCGAGTTTAAGTCCCAATACAGTCATAAAAATAATAAATAAATAAATAACTAGTTTGATGCAGTTAGTTAATTCTCATGTACAGCAGGAAGCCACAGTATCAATTGATTCTCATAAGAAGCATTCGCTCATCTGAATCAAGTACACGGAGCAGTGCTGACCCATAGGACTCTGTGATGATGGCATTGCTCTATTTTGCACTGTTCAGTAGAGTTACTATTGCCATGTGGCTGCTGAGGACTTAGAACTGATTCATGCAAGTGAGAAACTGAGTTTTATTTATTTATTTATTGTTGGTTGTGGGGCTTGAACTCTGCACTTGGGCACTATCTCTCATCTCTTCAGCTCAATGTGAGTGAGCGCTCTACCGCTTGAGCCACAGTACCACTTCTGATTTTCTAGTGGTTTATTGGAGATAGGAGTCTCACGGACTTTCCTTCCTGGGCTGGTTTTGAACCACAATTCTCAGATCTCAGCCTCCTGAGTAGCTATGATTATAGGCATGAGCCACCA
>NW_012269902.1:0-1464 GCF_000151885.1 Dipodomys ordii
CCCACTGACCCAAAATCTCCTACAAGATGCTACCTCTTAAAGGGCTTCATCACTTCCCAATAGTGACAACTTGGGGACCAAGCCTTGGATTTTTTTAAAAATTGTTTTGGTACCAGTACTGGGGCAACTCAGGGCCTGGGAAGCTCCAGCTTTTTTTTTTGGTCAGTCATGGGGCTTGAACTCTGGGCTTGGGCGCTGTCCCTCAGCTCTTCAGCTCAAGGCAAGCACTCTACCACTTGAGCCACAGCGCCCCTTCCGGCTTTTTCTGCTTATGTGGTGCTGAGGAATCGAACCCAGGGCCTCATGCATGCAAGGCAAGCGCTCTACCACTGAGCCACCTTCCCAGCCAAGAGTACTTATTTTGTGGAAGTTTCATAGTATAGTCTGGGGGAAGGAAGTTGCTGTCTTTGTTCATTTTTCTAATTCACCACTTCCATTTTCCTCTCCAGGAACTGACAGCTTGGCAATTGCCAGAGAACAACCTCAAGCCAATCAATAAATAATAATGTTGGAGAATTTAAAATAAGAATCTAGATTATTAAAATTACAAATCTTTGGTCTTTATACATTCAATAAAACATGCATTTATTAATAATGGATACTGGCTCTAGCCTGCTTAGGCTGAAAAGAGAGGAAAAAAATGACCAGTTGAAAGAAAGATGCTAATACTTTTTTCTCTTTACCCAGTGTAGCTGCCAAGATGCTGCTTCCATGATAAATTGCTCGTTATCTGAGAAGGTTTAAAACCTTTAACAGAGCCGGGTGCTGGTGGCTCACACTGGTAATCCTAGCTACTCAGGAGGCTGAGATCTGAGGATCACTATTCAAAATCAGTCAGGGCAGGAAAGTCTGTGAGACTCTGATCTCCAATAAACCATTCAGAAAACCAGAAGTGGTGCTGTGGCTCAAGTGGTAGAGTGCTAGCTTTGAGCTGAAGAGCTGAGGGACAGTGCCCAGGCCCAGAGTTCAAGCTCCACAACCAACAAAAACAAAACCTTTAACAGAATGAAAGAGAAATTGAATGGGATATTCAGCTTTGTGAGCCCTCAGTGAGAGAATCACTTCTTAAAACCTTCCCTCTTCTTGGTCCTGTCTTCCTCTGCCTTCTCTCCTTGTCTCTACTGAACCCTTCTCAGGCTCTTATTTTTTCCCCCAACCTCTTCCCTCTTCTCCATTCCCTTCTTCTTCCCCTGAGTGACCCACTCACCATGATCTCTAGTCACAATCTTTGCATGAGAGGAAGTCGTTCAATAGGAGAGGAGAGAAGATGAGAGAGTAGGGCTGGGAAGGTGGCTCAGTGGTAGAGCACTTGCCTTGCATGCATGAGGCCCTGGGTTCGATTCCTTAGTACGATATAAGCAGAAAAAGCCACAAGTGAGCTGGAGCTCAAGTGGTAGAATGCTAGCTTTGAGCTGAAGAGCTGAGGGACAGCGCTAGGGCCCAGAGTTCAGGCCCAGGACTGAC
>NW_012269902.1:3409-4530 GCF_000151885.1 Dipodomys ordii
ATTCCTCAGCACCACATAAGCAAAAAGAAAAAAGCCGGAAGTGGCGCTGTGGCTCAAGTGGTAGAGTGCTAGCCTTTAGCTGAAGAGCTGAGGGACCAGCACTCAGGCCCAGAGTTCAGGCCCCACGACTGGACCCCCCCCAAAAAAAAAGAAATCTGGTGGGTGCAGAGGCTATGGAGAACAGAGAGAGGTGACACCTGAGATCCCAGCCAGTTGAAGCCAACCTGGGACTTGAACCCAGGGGTTATAAAGGCCAGAACCAGGTTCTGTGGACCAACCCAAAGCTGCCAGAGTCATTGGCTTCTTCATAGCTACTTGTTTCCTTGTGTATTTTTACAAGGCTGTTAATTACCAGCCATAAAGCTCAGCAAACATTTTGATAGGCTTTAAAAGCTCATGAAAGCGGCATTACATTTTAAGGCATGGTTTCCTAATTAACCTAATTAACTGTCAGCCTCACACCCTGCTGGGTTTCAGACAGGGGAGCCATGCCTCTCCTCTTGTGGCTCTGTCCCATTGGACAGGCCTTGGGCTTTCACAGTCACAACCTCTGAGCCAGGAAACCAGGCTACATATGGCCCCATGTATGGGTTGTCTGGATCAGTGTCCAGATGCTCAGCTAAGTTTTATGCTTGCTTTTTCCCAAGATGACCTAGACTGGCACAAACAATGGTTTGGGGATAGCCCGGATGAAATCAAGTAGGTAAAAGATGACCGGCTTAGCTTGGAACTATACCACACCATGGCATAGACCTCTGGGGGTCTCCTCAATGATCTGCTCTGTTCTCACTCACAGCTCTGACCATGTGGCTGTGGCACCCTCAACACTGGTAGACTCAGGTGGACCCAAACATGGTTCGGTCCATCTGACCCGTAGCCTGACTCAAAAGGAGTCAAGGGCCAAACAGCACTGGTGGCTCATGTTTGTAATCCTAGCTACTCAGGAGGCTGAGATCTAAGGATTGAAGTTCGAAGTTTGAAGCCAGCTTGGGCAGGAAAAACTCTGTGAGACTCTTATCTCTAAGTACCAAAAAGCCAGAAATGGAGCTGTGGTTCAAGTGGTAGAGCACTAGCCTTGAATTAAAAACAAACAAACAAACTCAGGGATAGTGTTTAGGCCC
>NW_012269903.1:0-2663 GCF_000151885.1 Dipodomys ordii
GCTTTATGTATATGACCACCCTACTGCTTTGTGTATATGACCACCCTACCGCTTTATGTATATGACCACCCTACTGCTTTATGTATATGAACACCCTACTGCTTTATGTATATGACCACCCTACCGCTTTATGTATATGAACACCCTACTGCTTTATGTATATGAACACCCTACTGCTTTGTGTATATGACCACCCTACTGCTTTATGTATATGACCACCCTACTGCTTTATGGATATGACCACCCTACTGCTTTGTGTATATGACCACCCTACTGCTTTATGTATATGACCACCCTACTGCTTTATGTATATGAACACCCTACTGCTTTGTGTATATGACCACCCTACTGCTTTGTGTATATGACCACCCTACCGCTTTATGATATGACCACCCTACTGCTTTGTGTATATGACCACCCTACCGCTTTATGGATATGACCACCCTACTGCTTTGTGTATATGACCACCCTACCGCTTTATGTATATGACCACATTACTGTTTTGTGTATATGACCACCCTACCGCTTTATGTATATGACCACCCTACTGCTTTATGTATATGACCATCCTCCTGCTTTATGTATATGACCACCCTACTGCTTTATGTATATGACCACCCTACTGCTTTATGTATATGAACACCCTACTGCTTTATGTATATGACCACCTTTCCTGGATAGGCCCAGCAAGGAGCAAAGTCAGGCAAGGAGAGCTCTTCAGGCCAATGATTCACAAAATGGGATTTCTGGAGCTCAGCATCAGCGCCCCTAAGTAGTTGCTAGAAATGCATTTCCAGTGGCCCACTTCACTTTTGCTGGAAATGTCTATGACTTTGGTCTAACTGCATTATATGGAGTGACTTACAAACAATGCACATTTTAAATAATAATCTCCAGGACCCTTCCCTCTGAACAGTACCATCACAATGTCCTGAATAGGGCCCTGAACATGTGTGTGAAGGGGTCTGTAGAAAGTTGACAGCTGAATCCCCATCTCTGTCAGTGTGGAGGACAACTGTCGTACCATGGAAACATCAGAGCAAGAGAATGGCATTACTTTAATAATGTGGATAAGACTACATTAGTAATTGGTTTTGTGTATAACATCAGTCCTTTAGGCTGAATTATTTTTAAATGTTTGACTAATCCTTTTTTTAAAAAGGTATATACATTATATATAACATGGGAAAAATAAATGGCATTTGGTGTGTGTAAAAAATAGAATCCATAGTGGAACTAATTTAGTTACAGATTTAGTGGAGAAGGTTGCGGGAAATCAAGGCTATTCTTACATAGTAGAGAGAGAAGTAGACTACGAAAATATAAAAATTAAAAATAACAATTTACAAATGTGCATTCTAATACAGATTTATAGCTTTGCTTTAACCTATGACATTTCTAAGTGACTTAACTGGCTCAGAATTGTAAAAAGATAATACATAGCTACAGAAAATGTGAAGAATTTTAGAAAATGGAAAAATTTATCTAAACAGGAATTGAAACTAGAGCCCTTATATAATGGAAATGGAAGCCTCTAATTTCCTCCTTATATCCTACATGAGATAAAAACTCCTTCATTATCTCTGAATCAGATACTACCTGTGCTGATTAGTAAGATACAGCTTGAGGATTTTAACAAATGTAACAAAATTCTTTTGGCAGTCTAGCCTACATAAAGTTTGTGGGGATCTGAGAAGGACGTGTTTGGTAGGAGCAGTTTGTAGCACAGTAAGCTCCAGAATGACATTGAAGTCATGATGAGATCTTTTCTGCTCGTAGAAATATTTTGCTTACTATTATTCTGTCACCACGGAGAGCACAAATGGGTAATCTTAATACATGGCAGAGATTCAAGGTTGTTAGCTTTAATCTCACTTTATCTAAGAGAGTACAACTTTTCCCAAATCTCACTGAGTGTAACTAATCTCAATGTCAATATTATCTTTTGGCCAGCGATATCTAAGCCAATCACAAAGCATTTTGGCATCTATTGTCTTGGAACAGTTTTGGAATTTATGAGAAAAATATCAAGGGAGGGTATAATGTTTTCATGTGAAATAGCTTATGACTTATAACATTATAATTAACATTTATAAAGACAATGTCAAAATTTTGCTTAAAATGGACAGATGTGTTTACTTACCAGGAGTTAAACAATCAGGAGATTGTCATTGAGTAATTTTGAGACACAGATACAATTTCATATGTGTATTTGGTGAACTCTTCCTGTGCTCTCAACTTCATACCACATCTGAATGTGTTTCACAAGTGAAGCTTTCCTTGATCAAAAGGGGGTGCCCACAACTAGCAATAATAATGGATTATGTTATCCGTGCCTTTCTGTGAAACATTGTGCTAAGCACCTTCACAGAGTTCCTCACAAAATGCTGCTAGAAGGGTAGACATTCTCATTGTCTCAAGTCTTTAGTCCACTTATTAATTGGACAGTTGTTTCTTTGAGGATTTGTTTTTGGGGGGTTCATTTTTTGAGTTCTAGATATATTTTAGATATGAGGCCCTTGTCTGTCGTATGGCTAGTCTTTGAAGATCTTATCCAATCTGTGGGCTTTCTATTGATCTTGCTAGCTATGTTCTTTGCCGTGCAGAAGCTCTGCAGTTTAATGTAGTCCCACTTGTCCAACCTTCTTTGATTTGTTGTGTTT
>NW_012269904.1:0-1484 GCF_000151885.1 Dipodomys ordii
GAGAGAAGGAGAATGGTGGGTGAGATGACTCTGACCGAGATGCATGCATCCTTAAATGGACATGCTAAATAAACCCTCTTGTACAACTGATTGATATCAATAAATTTAAAAAGGGAATTTCTGACTATAATTCTAGCTACTGAGGAGGCTGAGATATAAGGATTGAGGTTTGAAGCCAGGGCAGGAAAATCTGTGAGATCCTTATCTTCAATTAACCAACAAAAAAACAGGAAGTAAAGGTGTGATATAAGTGGTAGAGCATCATCCTTGAGTAGAAAAAAAAGCCAAACAAGAGCTTGAGGCCCTGAATTCAAGTCCTAGCATTTCACACCACACACATACACATACCCTTAAACAAACAAACAAACAAAAACCCTTGATATAGCAATCTGGAAAACCTTTAAAATGTTTGTATTCTCTGTGACCTCCAGGTGGGAAAAGAACATGAAGTAGGTTCCCAGAATTATTTGACCTAGCTACCCGTACTTCCTCCATTTATTCTTTCTCCCCAAAGGGTCACTCTGGTGTCATAAAGAGGTGGTTGGACAACTTGTCATAAAAATGTCAAGGAGGCTGCTTCTGTGACATGAGCTTTCCCTCACTTCTTTATTCTCTTTGCTTTGCTGAGACCCTAAACAGTAAGTGTAAGAAATATGCATTTGTTGACAAAAAGGAAGGGAAAGGAACAGACATTATAAAAGAAGAGTAGCTAAGACTTCACTGACAGGCAAAGCTTTTCGTAAGTGTGAGGTAAAGACAAGAGCCTAGTGTGGAATATTTTTCTTATACTCAAGTGAGCCAAGACATGGAAGCAAAGTTCAAGCCTTGTTGTGGCCTTCTGGCTTTGTGACATTAGACAGTGATTTAATCCCTCACTGTGAAAGGGATAAATATCTTTTCAGCTTCACTTCTCACAAATATTGATAGCACAGGACCTTCAGAGCAAGAGGACTTTTCTTCAACTCAAAATCTTGGGAGGAAGTCTGATGTGTCTCACACCAGTAATCCTAGTTACTCAGGAGGCTGAGATCTAAGGATTGTAGTTCAAAGCCAGCCAGGCAGGAAAGCCTAAGCCTGAGAGACACTTATCTCAAATTAAATCACAGAAAAAGCTGAAAGTGGGGCCTTGAACAAAAAGTACTAGCCTTGAGCAAAAGAAGTTCAGGGGCAGTGCCCAGGCCCAAAGCTTAAGCCTCAGGGCTTAGAAAAAAAATCACTGGAGGAAAAGGTGCCCTAAAGAATCAGAGGCTCAGATAGTATTTACAAGGATGGCCACTAAGTAACAGGTCTAACACATTGGAGAGACTGCAAGATGCTGGTGGCTCACAATTGTAATCCTACCTACTTGGCTGAGATCTGAGGATCAAGAAAAATCCATGAGACTCTTCTCCTCAATTAACAAGCAAAAATCCCAAAGTGAAACTGTGGCCCAAGTAGTAGAGCACCAGATTTAAGCAAAAATGCTAAAGGATAGTTCCAAGGCC
>NW_012269904.1:3599-4318 GCF_000151885.1 Dipodomys ordii
GTGCATGCCCTGAGTTCAAGCTCCACGATCAGCAGCAAACAAAAACAATAATTGTTGTAGAAAATGCCAGCCAGGGAACAAAAGAGGGCTGAGGCATACACTTGTGGTATGGGAAGGAAGAAAACAGAGAAAGTGTGTTTAGATGGGGACGAAGAAGGTGGTTCTGAGTCTGTAGGAGATAAGGTAGTCTCAGGGAGTCCATGGGAGGTCTACCTTGGCATGCCAAGCAATAGCAGCAGCCTGGAGAGGACCGGTCAGGGAAGTGATGCCAAGATGTAGTGAAAAGAGCCAAAAATGGAAATTAAAAATGGTGCAGCCCCCATACTAGAGACTCTACTCTTGACTTTTATCCAAAAGAATGAAAGCAAATGTACACCCCAGATATGCATCCATAAAGGCTTATAGCAGCTTGACTTGTAAGAGATCAGACTGGAAACAATCTA
This sequence comes from Dipodomys ordii, assembly GCF_000151885.1. NCBI lineage: Eukaryota > Metazoa > Chordata > Mammalia > Rodentia > Heteromyidae > Dipodomys > Dipodomys ordii. The sequence goes on from NW_012269904.1 coordinate 4,043, forward strand.
AATGTCTATAGTGAATGGACAGAGAAATCTTTTTTTTGCCAGTCTTGGGCTTGAACTCAGTGCCTGGGCACTGTCTCTAAGCCCCTTTATATTCAAGGCTAATGCTCTATCACTTGAGCCACAGTGCCCCTTTCAGCTTTTTTGAGTTTATGTCATAATGGGGAATTGAACTCAATTGAACTCTTGGGGAGTGGCTCCTGTTGGCCTTGTTGGTAAAACAAAGACATAGATTTTCCCTGAGAAGAGGGGCAGCCATAGTGGACCTCAGGCAGGGAC
>NW_012269905.1:0-2938 GCF_000151885.1 Dipodomys ordii
AGCTCAAGGCTAGCGCTCTACCACTGGAGCCACAGCGCCACTTCCAGCTTTTTCTGCTTATGTGGTGCTGAGGAATCGAACCCAGGGCCTCATGCTTGCAAGGCAAGTACTCTACCACTGAGCCAACTTCCCAGTCCAGGATTTTTTTTTTTTTTGGTCGTGAGGCTTGAACTCTGGGCCTGGGCGCTGTCCCTCAACTCTTCAGCTCAAGGCAAGTGCTCTACTGCTTGAGCCACAGTACCACTTCCGGTTTTCTAGTGGTTTATTGGAGATAAGAGTCTGGGGAGGCCTGGGAAGGTGGCTAAAGTGGTAGAGCGTTAGCCTTAAGCTGAAGAGCTGAGGAACAGCCCCCAGGCCCAGAGTTCAGGCCCATGACCGGACCCTCCCCCAAAAAAGTCTCAGGGACTTCCCTGCCCAGGCTGGCTTTTAACTGTGATCCTCAGATCTCAGCCTCCTTAGTAGCTTGGATTACAGGCATGAGCCACCAGCACCCAGCATATTCTGACAGTTCTAAGAAGATATTTGTTGCAAGCATCTTGTTAAAGCAGTCCATTAGCAAAGACTGGAAGGAGTGGATCTTACCTTGCAAAATGTCCTAAGATCACTGCCACCCCTTGGCATCCTACATCCAATCAACTGCATGATTTATAAATAAATGTCACTAGCTCTACTTCAGGAACTCACCTCACTACTTTCTCCAAAGGCATGTGTGTAATTAAGAGTACCCAAAGAGATCTAATAGAAGATATGAGCTTCTTTTTTTTTTTTTTTTTTGGTCCCGTCGTGGGGCCTGAACTCTGGGTCTGGGAGCTGTCCCTCAGCTCTTCAGCTCAAGGCTAGCGCTCTACCACTTGAGCCACAGCACCACTTCCGGCTTTTTTCTTTTTTGCTTATGTGGTGCTGGGGAATCGAACCCAGGGCCTCAGGCATGCAAGGCAAGCGCTCTACCACTGAGCCAACTTCCCAGCCCCCGATCTGAGCTTCTTGATATCAGACAGTAAGCTAATATTGCAAACAACTGACTAATCTCAGCAAAAAGCTAGGCTGGGCCGGGTGCCAGTAATCCTAGCTACTCAGGAGGCTGAGATTTGAGGATCAACGTTCAAAGCCAGCCGCAGCAAAGTCTGTGAGACTGTTATCTCCAGTAAACTTCTCGGAAGTGGTGCTGTGGCTCAATTGGTAGAGCGCTCGCCTTGAGCTGAAGAGCCCAGGGACAACGTCCAAGCCCAGAGTTCAAGCCCCACCATCGACAAAAAAAAAAAAAAAAGCCAGGCTGGAGGAACAGCTTAAGTGGTAGACTGTCAACTCTACCACTTAAAAATCGACTACTTAAAAATTAAAGTAAAAACTGGGTATGGTGGTGCATGTCTGTTATCCCAACACTAGGAAGTCTTGAGCCAGGAGGATTGGAAGTTCAAAGCCAATCTGGATTACATTTATTTGAGACTCCCTCCCATCTAAAAAAAAAATAAAGGAGAACACACCAATAGATTATAAAACTAGAATCTTTTTTTTTTTTTTTTGCCAGTCATGGGGCCTGAACTCTGGGCCTGGGCACTGTCCCTCAGCTCTTCAGCTCAAGGCTAGCGCTCTACCACTGGAGCCACAGCGCCACTTCCAGCTTTTTCTGCTTATGTGGTGCTGAGGAATCGAACCCAGGGCCTCATGCTTGCAAGGCATGTACTCTACCGCTGAGCTACCTTCCTAGCCCCTAAAACTAGAATCTTTATGTAAGTGTCCATGTAATTATTTTCCTGTAATTAAAAATTTGGAGTTAACATTCCAAAGAAAAATCACCTATAAAACATTGTTTTAGAGTAATTTCTATTACAGTCTACTCACAGTCTAATTTCTGTCATCCCTCACAATTGCAGATCAGCCCCTGAAAAGGCAGAAATTCTTGGAATGGAGTATGACTGTCCCTACAGTACACACAATGGTGCTCACAGGACCTTCACTTAATTAAACTGGACAGTCCTCACCTGTTTCCTAGATTTATCTGAATTGCTGTAAATTTGCTTTGAAACTCCTTAAATGATAGTTGGCTAGAGTATTTCCTAAGCTTTGTTATTATGTCATATTCCAGCATTTAGTTGGCTACTGAAATATTCATTCTTGGGAGTTTCAGCTACTCTGTCAGTTTTAAGTAGCATCTCTCTCTGTTCTGGAATTCCCAAATTTCTTATCTCCTGACCCAACCTTCATTTACATATTGGTTCGATATATGTCAGAACCTCAGTTTTGTTTTGCTTTTCATTTTCAACTAAGATTGGCCAAATTTTGCTGTAATAACCAATATTCTCTTAGGGAAGCTTTGTGTAATCACTACAGGACCTGTAAATATACTTCAGCATTCATATAAACAAAGGTTCAGAGAATTCAGTTTATTGCTCTCAGTTTCCAAGTACACAAAACCAAAACCAAATCCAATAGTATCAGACCAAATAACAAAATTCACAAGACTTAGTTCACAGGAAAGGGTCACACTGTTTTTTTAAAATCTATATTTGTATTTTTTTTGTCAGTCATGAGACTTAACTCTGGGCCTGGACACTGTCCCTCAGCTCTTCAGCTCAAAGCTAGTGCTCTACCACTTGAGCCACAGCACCACTTCTGGTTTTCTGGTGATTTTTATTGGAGATAAGAGTCTCACAGACTTTCCTGCCAAGGCTGGTTCTGAACTGAGACCCTCAGATCTCAGCCTCCTGAGTAGCTAGGATTAAGGGTGTGAGCCCTTGGCACTTGGCTGAGGTCATACTCTTAAAAGTAGATTGGCATTTAAGGGCCATCCACTTCCTTTCAGATTTGAGAATGGTACTGGAGTTTTTTTTTAATAAGATTTTTTTTTATTGTGAAAATACTGTACAGAGGGGTTACAATTACATGAGCAAGGTAATGAGTACATTTCTTATCAAGCATTGTTGCCTCCTCCTTTGTT
>NW_012269905.1:4808-5731 GCF_000151885.1 Dipodomys ordii
GCGAGACCGGCCGCCCCCCTCGTCCTCGCCAGGAGGTGGGCGCCTTGGCCCAGTGCGGGCTGTCCTTGGGGGTCGCGGGGCCGAGGGGCTCCCGGGAGGGCTCCGGGCCCTCGCGTGGGACGGGGTGGCAGGAGAGGGGCTGCTCTGGATGGGAGCACACGTTGCATTTGGGGCCCGGGGCTGGACTCTTCCTGGCCAGGCGTCTCAGCAGATACCGCTTCCCCTGGGAGCTTCTCCCACACGCAGGACACGGGAGCGGCCTCGGGGCCCCGACCACGTCCCACGGCCGCTGGGCTTCTGCAGGGCCCGTGGCTTTCCTCCCAGCCCTACCAGGCGGGTCCTTGGCGTGGCCCACGTGGTGCCTCACTAAGTGGTTTTTCTTGCCAAAGTTCTCCCCACAGACGAGGCGAGGGCGTGGGACACTTGGCCAGGACGGGGCTTCCTGCGGGCCAGGAAGACCCACAGCTCTGTGCTTTGGAATTTCTTCTTCGTGGGCAGACATGCTAGAGCCATGGGCCACCGCAGCCAGAGGCAGTGTGTCAAGTCTCTGTGGGGTCACGTGGCCGAGGCCCGACTCCGGCCTGAAGGAAATGTCTTCCCTCTCTCCTAAGAAGGGTCCAGAGGATCCGTAGTCCTGAAAAGGATCTAATTGAAAATGGCATTTAGTCTCCTGATTCTACAGCTTGCTGTAGTTAGTCTTCCAGTCTGTGACCTGATTAAAAGTCATCACACAGATTTACTCCATCTTACATACAGACATACCTGCTGCCCCAAGGTATCATCAGCAGTAAGTTTCTAACACAGCCCCCACAAATCCCACAGCTTAATGTCATCTGTGTATTTTTTTTTTTTTTTTTGTCCGGTTGGGGGGCCCGAACTCTGGGCCTGGGCGCTGTCCCTCAGCTCTTCAGCTCAAGGCTAGC
>NW_012269906.1:0-1440 GCF_000151885.1 Dipodomys ordii
AAAAAAAAAAAAAAAAGAAATGTAAAGATTAACTGTCTTGGGTTGAGATGTAGCTTATTGGCAAAGCACTTGCCTAACAAGTACAATGTCTTAGTACCAAGAAAAGAAAAGACCAAAACAAAACAAAAAAAAGCTAAAAAAAATAATAAGCTGGGCACCAGTGGGCTAGTGCCTGTAGTCCTAGCTACTCAAACTGGGCACCAGTGGCTAGTGCCTGTAATCCTAGCTACTCAAGAGGCTGAGATCTAAGGATCATGATTCAAAGCCAGCCCAGGCAGAAAAGTCTGTGAGATTCTTATCTCTAATTAACCACCAGAAAATTGGAAGTGGCACTGTGGCTCAAAGTGGTAGAGCTTTGAGCTGAAGAGCTCAGGAATAGTGCACAAGCCCAGAGTTCAAGCCCTATGAATGACTCTCTCTTTTTCTCTCTCTGTCATATATATATATATATATATATATATATATATATATATATCTTGAGTGATGGACTTGATGTAAAATTACATAATTTTTATGGAAGTATTTCCATCTCAGAAAAATTCACAAATCAAGAAAAAAGTCTTTTCAGAAATGGAATCTTTATTTTGGATTCAGAATCATATATCCTTTACAATGGTGGGCTTGAGAATACAAATGTGTGTTAGTGACGGTAAATGCACACAGGTGGAAGTAAAGGGCATTTTCAACAAGATGTTGGCAAAGAAAATGCAACAGCATTCCACTAAGTGTATCAGCTGAGCTGGTAAGACCACAGAAAGCAATTCCTATGGGGCCAAAAGGAGAATGAAAACCTGTGAGGTGAGTTTGCAAAGTAACCCTAGAGGAGGCTTTTGTGTTGGGAAAGGAAGGTGCTTGTTATAGTACCCTAAAGGTTTTCATTTTAAACCAGAAGACAATACTTGAGGTAATGAGCCACAAAACTTTGTCCAAATACTGTATGTATTACCTAGTTTCAAAAGATCTTCCACTAAATATATAGGACTTACAAAAGAAAAAATAGTCCCATATAAAATGAAATAGTTTTATAGACTTTATCTTTGCCCAAAGATTATGATTGCCATCAGACTATAGCCTGCTCTTAGTATCTGAAGTTTTCAAATCTGTGGGTTCAACAAACAGAAATGAGTCTAGTATCAAAGTACACTCATAGTAAAATTCCCTTTCATAAAAATACAACAACAACAACAAAAACTGTGAGGTCCAGAGTACTTAGAAAACAGATAATCATCATATGCAAAAACATTCAGCATAGAAGCTGAGTTACAGGTAGCATAAAAAAAAACTATGTTGAGGGCTGGGAAGGTGGCTCAGTGGTAGAGCGCTTGCCTTGCATGCATGAGGCCCTGGGTTCGATTCCTCAGCACCACATAAGAAAAAAGCCAGAAGTGGCACTGTGGCTCAAGTGGTAGAGTGCTAGCCTTGAGCTGAAGAGCTGAGGGA
>NW_012269906.1:1490-1926 GCF_000151885.1 Dipodomys ordii
GCTAGCCTTGAGCTGAAGAGCTGAGGGATAGCGCTCAGGCCCAGAGTTCAGGCCCCACAACCGGACTGCCCCCTCCCAAGAAAAAACAAACCTCCATTGAAATAAGCATACTGAAAGAACAACTGTGTATAAGTTAAAGGTGAGTCATGTCATGATATAGGAACACAAAAACAAACAAAAATGCAGCTATACTGAGCTGGACAGACCTTTTTTAAAAACAAGTGTTTAAAGAATACAGAAAAAGGAAGTGACGCTGTAGCTCAAGTGGTAGAGCGCTCACCTTGAGCTGAAGAGCTGAGGGACAGCGCCCAGGCCCAGAGTTCAAGCCCCACAACCGAAAAAAAAAAAAAAAAAAGAATACAGAAAAACTACAATTATCATAGCATTTATATTGCATTTGTTATTATGAGTGCTATAGAGATTATTTAAAGAGTAC
>NW_012269907.1:0-371 GCF_000151885.1 Dipodomys ordii
TCCAATTAACCAACAAATGGAAGTGGATGTAGATGTGTAGGCCAAGTGGTAGAATACCAGTCTTGAGAAAACAACTAAGTAAGAGCATGAGGACAAGTCAAGCCCCAGTTAACCCTCTCCCCTGACCAAGCACACACACACAGAAAGAAGCCCATTCTGTACCTTACCTCAGATTAAAATAGTAGTAGAAACTTGGAGTGATAAGTCAATGTGTGAGTCTGTGTCTTGGGTCCTTGCTAACAATATATAATTGAATGGCATATTCTCCCTAGAATCAAGCCATGTAGATTACATTATCCCTATCCTTTGTCTGTTTCTGCCAAACTAAATAGTCTGATGATTTTCTCCAGTATTTGGTAAGAATAAGGACT
>NW_012269907.1:5096-6708 GCF_000151885.1 Dipodomys ordii
GACAAAGAGTCAGGTCAGCTGCGTTTTGTGCTTAAGTTCTGAAGGCACACCTGGAAAGCCAGCTTCTGAAGGCAGCTTCATTCTCGTGGCTGCCCCGGAAGTGGGTTGTGGACTTACCACTGAGTTGGGTTTTTTGGGGAGCAGGATCCAGGCTGGTGGAGATAAAAACTATGTAGCAATGAAGACTGAGCATCTTTTTGTAAATTACTTCATGTAAATAATTACAACTACCTTATAAAAAGTGATTTTTTTTCTTTTGGCAGCGTTGGGGATAGAACCCGGCCCTTCTGCTTGCCAGACAGTGCCACACTGAGCCCTCACACGAGGGCAACCCCATTCTAGAGTCATCAAAGCACAATCTTGGAAAAATCAAGGGAACACGGCAATAGTTGAGAATGAAACCAGATGCGTTGGCCTTTGGAGTTCATGCTCTCCCTTTTGCATTATGGTGATTGGAGGTAATTTAGAAGAAGAGCACAGTGGTAACCAGTGGTTACCAGTGGCAAACAATCTCACTCTTCGGAGCCTTCCCAAGCAAGCCTCGGTGTTGGGAGTAAATGTTTGGATAGAAAATACTTAGGTAGCCGGGCGCAGGTGGCTCACACCTGTAATCCTAGCTACTCAGGAGGCTGAGATCTGAGGATCACGGTTCAAAGCCAGCCCAGGCAAGGAAAGTCAGTGAGACTCTTATCTCCAATAAACCACTAGAAAACCTGGAAGTGGCGCTGTGGCTCAAATGGTAGAGCGCTCTCCTTGAGCTGAATAGCTGAGGGACAGAGCCCAAGCCCAGAGTTCAAGCCCCACGACCAACCAAAAAAAAAAAAGAAAGAAAAGAAAAGATTATGTAACCATGTGGGCTATTCAAAAGAAGAGAGAGGTTATTTACATTTTTGGGGAGCTAGGAATGGCAATTTCTCTCAGCAAACCTTTTTGAAAATTGCTGAAAACATTATCAGAAACTTTTGGAAGATGGTTTGATGTTGAAAAAAAGAGATTTAATTACTTCTATGCTAAATTTATATTCATAATTTGAAAATAAGACACCAAGAAAAGCTGGTTCTTTCTTAAATTGAGATCATCTGTCTTTAAGAGAAAACGAAACAACCATTCTTCAGGATCATTATATTTCTTTGGAGAATGAAATTTATGCTGTTGATATCCCATAAATATGTTAACTGTGCATGGTAGGATGATTTGTATGCAAGTGTAGTCTCAACTGTGAAGAACAAGCATGCTTTCTCTACAGCTTTACATTTTTTTAAATTTAAATTTTGTTTATTCATTGTGCTGGTCCTGGTGCTAAAACTCAGGGACTGGGTGCTGTCCTTGAGTTTTTTTGCTGATGCTAGCACTCTACTACTTGAGCCACAGCTCCACTTCCAGATTTCTGGTGGTTAATTGGCAATAACAGTCTCACAGACTTACCTGTCTGGGCAGCTTTGAACTGAAATTCTCAGATCTCAGCTCTCTGAGTAACTAGGATTACAGATGTGAGCCACCAGTGCCTAGATTTTTAATTTAATTTAATTTTATTTTATTTTTGGTGTACTACTCCTCAGGCTTGAATTCAGGGCCTAGGCACTGTCTTTCAGCTTCTTTTGCTCAGAGTTAG
>NW_012269908.1:0-1331 GCF_000151885.1 Dipodomys ordii
AGACTCCATGCCCAAGTAACTAGCAAGAAGCTAAAGTAGAGGTGTGCTTAAAGTGGTAGGCCAGCTGTGAGAAAGTAAGCCAAGTGAAATCATCAGGTTTTGCACTCAGAACCAGTCAGTAAACAAAAGAAAATAACTATGGAACAAAAGGTTTGGAGAGCTGTGAAGGTGGCTCAGTGGTAGAGCACTTGCCTTGCATGCATGAGGCCCTGGGTTTGATTCCTCAACACCACATAAGCAGGGAAAAAAAAGCCGGAAGTGGCGCTGTGGCTCAAGTGGTAGAGTGCTAGCCTTGAGCTGAAGAGCTGAGGGACAGCGCCCAGGCCCAGAGTTCAGGCCCCACAACCTGACCCAAAAAATAAAAAAAAGGCCTTGGAGATATACTCAGCTAGTCATTGCCTCCTGAGAAAGCTGTGAGGCCCTGAGTTCAAACCTCAGAAACACTAAAAAAAAATTTAAAAAAGGTAAGTTGGTGAAATATGAATAACATTGTATACAAATGAACATACACAATTATAAGTAGATTAATAAAATATGATTGATAGCATGTGATTTAGCCTGATTTAATTTCACAATGTATACATATATCAAAATAACATATATTCCATAATATATATATATAATTTTAGTAATATTACTAAAGAATCTCTCAAGGGATCAGATGGCCTTTTACAGTTTAGTAGATGACAAGATCAAATTTATCAATACACACATTTTTATGTTTTCAGGTCATGGCATAAATCTTACAGAACTTAAATTGTTAGTGTTAAGGTATAGCTTGATTTTGAAATACTAAATCTGTATCTTCTTCTTTCCAGACATGCTTTATTCCAAAGCAGCATTTGTATGAAGGTTTTAATGACTCTTTTCCTGAAATGCAAGATAAAATGTGGCAGAAAATTGGACTAGGCATTGCTGCCCAAAAAATAAGGGAACATTTATCCTACGAAGTAAGAGGAATTTCTGAGTAAAATTGCATTGAGATGCAGTCACAAACAGATATAAATTTAAATTAAGCTCTTCCTGAAAAAATACTAAAAAATTGTGTTTTTCTTTAGGACTGGGACTACAAGCTGCAATTGAAACTCTGTAACATATATGTACAAAATATACCAAAGACCACCAGAACCGACATCTATGATGAAACTGTAACCCACGTTATCCTCATACATGGAACTGTAGAAGACTGTCAGTTACGCAAAATTTATAAGGCTCCATTTCTAATTCCCGTAACATGCCATCAGGTAAAGAAACATTTGTTCCTGACTTCAGGTCAATATGTCCATCAGAAAAAAAATGTCATGATAGCCGGGCGCTGGTGGCTCACACCT
>NW_012269908.1:8813-9519 GCF_000151885.1 Dipodomys ordii
TATACATAATTTCACGATAGAACATCTGAGACAGAACCTATCACACAACTGTTAAGCAAGCTGGCAATGTAGTCTGACAAAAAATATAAAGAGGAAAACAGGACTTGTAATGATACTTTTAATATGAAAAATTACTGTGCAGATAGAAAAGTGAGAGTAGAGGTGGTTTTACTCACTTATTTTGTGTGGTTCTATTAACTTTATAAAGAAACCTAATGATGATTTGAGATTACTAAAATATGACACAATTATTGAAATAGACATTTTGAGCGTTATCTTTTCCCCCACCTTTTTCATCCCTCTTATGTGTGGGTGGAGCTTGACCTGAGCTCCTAAGTGGTATTAGCCCAAAGCCAGTATTTCCCTAGATGGGAAATGCTCTTTGTGATACCCATAAACTATACAGCTCAGAGCCCTACTGGCTTCCAGGACTCTGACTCAATTCCCAGAAGATGCTCTAGGTGGAAGTGGAGCTGAGTCTGTGCAATCTCCTATTCTGGACTGTAAGGCAGTGTTAAAAGATCCCAAAAAGCTGGGCACTGGTGGCTTGTACCTGTAATTCTCTCTATTCAGATCTGATGATCACAACTCAAAGCCAGCCTGGGCAGGCAAGTCTGTGAGACTTTTCTCCAAAGAACCACCAGAAAACCAGAAGTAGCGCTGTGGCTCAAAGTGGTAGAGAGCTAATCTTGAGCAAAAAAGCTCA
>NW_012269909.1:0-2333 GCF_000151885.1 Dipodomys ordii
GTGGCGCTGTGGCTCAAGTGGTAGAGCGCTAGCCTTGAGCTGAAGAGCTGAGGGACAGCACCCAGGCTCAGAGTTCAAGCCTCACAATGGGACCCAAAAAAAAAAAATAGAAAAACAGCACAGATTCATTATCTGTGGGATCTAGGGGTTGGGAGCACATGGTGTGTTCTGTCTGGAGCAAATCAAGGCATCAGCAAGGCTCTGTTCCTTATGGAGGTGCTGCGGGAGAATTCATTTCTTTGCCTTTTCTGGCTTCTAGGGTTTCACCTTCATGCTCTGACTCTGTGACCACACCTCCATCTGCAAAGCAATCGCATAGCATCTCTAAATCTCCCCTCTGTCTGTCTCTCTGTCTCTCTTTGTCTCTGTCTCTGTCTCTGTCTCTCTCTCTCTCTCACACACACACACAGCTGTATAGTTCCATGATCAGTTCTCTGCCCTCTTAACTCTGACCTCTTGCTTTCCTCCAAGAAGATTAAGTTCTCTGTGATGATGTTAGACCCTCTCAGATGCTAAGTCATCTCCCCATGTTAGGATCCTAAACAAAGTCACATAGCATGTACACACACAGTCTCCTTTGCCATGTACCATAATACATCCCCAGGTTCGAGACCAGGTTACAGATGTGTAGAAGGGAAATGCTCTTTGGTCTTTCTATGGTGACTATTGTTTTGTTGAATTGTTGCTTTGCCCAAATAGTACTGGGCAAGAAATCTGGATTTCATCATGCTAGATTGTTTTCCAAATTTCTATTATTTTATATTACAGTTTTTGTAGGTTGTTGTTTTATTTTTCTGAACCTGCTCGTATGTGATACTTCTTCTACAAATGTTCCCTGGGCAATATGTCTGCAGATATCTGAACTGGATGCTGCTATTCACAGTGGAGAACCAATCTCCACCATCCCCAGTCCGCCTCGGATCTCTGGCTCTTCGTGTTAGCAAACAGGTCAGTGACATTTAACAAAACAGTTGTTATGAGATGGAAATACGGACCAAGGCAGGAACTGCAGCCGCTGAGAAAAGCAGCCAGAAATCTCAGCTCCAAGAGAGAATTCTTGTCAAAAACCAATAATTTGGTCACCAACAATTTGAAGTACCAAGTCCTCCCTGATTGCTTAGTTGGCCTACAGGACTTTCTAATAAAGGATTGCAATAACCTCTGGCGACTCTGCTCTCCACATCAAGCTTGGGGAAGAGAAAATGAGCTGGGCCAGGAAGTCCCCCCAGAAACTCTCTCCCGATTCCATTTTGAGAGCTTGCGTCCTCCACAGGTAATTTTCTGAGGACTAGGGGAGAGTGATTGCATTGTGCAGGGCTGGGTTTGCCCCAGTGGGTTTGCCCTCGACCCCTATTTCCATAAAGTCTGTGCAGAATTGCATGTGGACCGCCAGACTCTTTACCGAGAACAAATGAAACCCCATAATGTGAGCAAAATAAACCATAATGGCAACTCTTAAGTACTGGAATCCAGAAACCAAATGGGTTTTGAGTTAATAGTCTCTTCTTTGAAACCAGGGCTTGGCATGTCTTTCTTTTTCTGTTTATCTGTAAGGGCCGGAGAGGAAGCATTTAAGAAATTGTGGATCCTACAGTCTCTGATCTGCCTTTGCAGCTGAAGTGCAGGTAGCCATTTCTGTGTTCCAATAAAACCTTACTTGTGGCCGGGCACTAGTGGCTCATGCCTATAATTCTCAGTAGGCTGAGAAGTGAGGTTTAAAATTTGAAACCAGCCAGGGCTGGGAAGTCAGTGGGACTCTTATTTCCAATTAACCACTAAAAAGCTGGAAGTGGAGCTGTAGCTCAAGTGATAGAACACTAGACTGGAGGGAAGAGGAAATCCTCAGAAACAGTGCCCAGGCCCTGAGTTCAAGTCCCAGAACTGCCACACCTACACGAAACAAAAGCCACCAACAAGTAGCACGTGATTGGACTCCAAAACGTTTTCCTAATATTGAACGTGAGAAAAATGGAAGCTGAGAGGAACTGAGGAGACCCCAAGTTGGGGTTTTGCCCAGGAATCACAGAAGATGAGTGGGAAGCAGGGGATAAGAATTCGTTCTTGGCCTCCTGGTCCAGGGCGCTGGGACCACAAGAAGCTGTGACTTTTCCAGCCAGCTTGGAAGTGTGTCACATGCTTCCCCGTGCATGACCTGCCATCTGTGCAGTGTGGTGTTCATTTCTACAAAGGCCGAGTTCATTTTTGCCCCGGTGTTATGGGCCCTAACTGTGCCATCTTTAACCAGCACCAGCCAAGCCCAGCATGGGTAACCAGCACCAGCCAGGCCCAGCATGGGTAACCAGCACCAGCCAAGCCCAGCATGGGTAACCAGC
>NW_012269909.1:2383-4431 GCF_000151885.1 Dipodomys ordii
AGGAAGAAAGGAAGGAAGGAAGGAAGAAAGGAAGGAAGGAAGGAAGGAAGGAAGGAAGGAAGGAAGGAAGGAAGGAAGGAAGGAAGGAAAAGAAATATGCAGAAACCCTAAGAAGGGTACCGTTCCAAGCAAATCTACACATTTGCACGTGGGCTCCGGAGAGAAAGAGCTTGGCGTATCTTTAAGACAAAGGAAAATCCACTTGAACAAAATAAGCTGAGAAAGGGAGAGGCCCCACAAGCTGAAGACGGTGGATCTGCTATCTCTGGCACCACCGTGCCGCGTAACAACCGAGGACAACCCAATGGCACGTGTCCTTACGTTCTTTGTTCACGCATCTGGGCTGAGCTCGGGACCGGCTCTGAGGCCACGCCTCTCATCGGCCACCAGCCCTGCTCACCTGAATCCTCATGGCAACAGCAAAGTCACCAGCACCCACCGCTCTAGCTACAGCCGTGAGTGAAGCTCTCCTCCATCCACCTGCTTCCCCAGCCTTCAATTAACTATAAATTAAATAAGATGCTTCCCCCGATGAGGAATTGGCTGTGATATCGCCTTTAACAGAGATTACTGGCTTCGCACAGGACTGATGGGTATGATTTAGACCTCGCTCGGCCGCTGCTGAGCTCAGCAATCCTCTCTTATCCCAAGCAGGCCAGTGGCCAACAGCTAATTCACCAGGGGCCAGGCCAGCTGATTGGTTCATCAATAACCCATTATCTCTGCCACTGTAAATATCTCGCAAAGAATGTGACTTTGTGGAAGAATACACAAGCACCCGAGCACACCCAGCCTGGCTGGATGACCGTCCATAGAACAAGCCCCCGAGAAACTCAAAAACCTATCTTGGCCGCCTTCCCCCAAAGCAAGGAGGCCCCCGGGCTGGATCAGAGTTGTCACCCCAAGGACAGACTCGAAGGGGTCGAAGAGGATAGCACGAAAATAATGGCTTCTGGGTCCTGGAAGGTGGAGCAGCAGAGGGCTGGCTGGTGTGGAGGAGCTAGACAGTGACCTTGTCTGTGAAGCTGTTTCTCCCAACGCACCCTCTGGAGACTCTGACTTTAGGAGATCTGGAGCCAAGCCCAGAAATGTGGGGTTTTATTTCCACCCGGTGCTCCTGGGGTTCTTCTGTCAAGCCAGGGTTGGACACCACGGTCGAAATGCACTCTTTTCATTTGAAACAATTCTCCCAGGCTGAGAATCTAAGGTGAGCCTCCCGCTTCCTGTTGGGCGATGAGATACAGAAGGATGAAAAAAAAAAGGAAAAGAAAAGAAGCAGCCTCTGACCTGGAGGATCTCACAGATCGGCGAGGGAGACTGATGGATGTATATTGACGTGTGAGGGGAATTAGCTGACTGAGCTACCCCAGCTCTGGCTACAGGACCCTCAGAGTTCTGCGCCCCCACCCCACCCCCACCCCAGAATCTCCAATCTGCTCAGATTCTGCTGTTGCCATTCGCTCGCCTGTTTTTACAGCTTCAGCTCACCCCTCTCCCCTGGCCTAGTGCTCTGACAACAGGTTCTCACTTTAATCACCGAGTGGAAATTTCCACTCTGGTCTCAACTTTGTGGCTGGCTGGGATGGGCGTACTTCTCAGCCCCGATCGATAGAGAGGAATGGCTGTGCAAGTGTAAGGACCTGAACACTTGAAAACTGGAGTTACATGTCTGGTTTTAAAAAAAATCAAGAGGAAAACAAATTCCAGGACTTGGAAACATGGTGTGGAGTAGGGGGGAGGGGCTGGGGGAAACGGCGGGGGGGGGCGGTGTTGTGTTGTTTGTTTCTGCTTTGGGATTTTTTTTTCATTTTTGGAAGGGACAAAGGAGGGGGCACAGAAATGGAGGGAGGGAGGGTGAGCAAACACAGTCATGCTATTCAATATATAAGAGGTAAAAAATAGCCAGGTGGCTCACACCGGTCATCCTAGCTACTCAGGAGGCTGAGATCTGAGGATTGCAATTCAAAGCCAGCCCAGGCAGGAAAGTGCATGAGACTCTTATCTCCAATAAACCACCAGAAAACTGGAAGTGGTGCTGTGGCTCAAGT
>NW_012269910.1:0-3893 GCF_000151885.1 Dipodomys ordii
GCAATCCCGCAGCACCCGTGCTCAGGCACACTGCTGCAATCCCGCAGCGCCCGTGCTCAGACACACTGCTGCAATCCCGCAGCGCCCGTGCTCAGACACACTGCTGCAATCCTGCAGCGCCCGTGCTCAGGCACACTGCTGCAATCCCACAGCGCCCGTGCTCAGGCACACTGCTGCCGTCCTGCAGCGCCCGTGCTCAGGCACACTGCTGCCGTCCTGCAGCGCCCGTGCTCAGACAAACTGCTGCCCCCCCAGCGCCCGTGCTCAGGCACACTGCTGCAATCCCGCAGCACCCGTGCTCAGGCACACTGCTGCAATCCCGCAGCGCCCGTGCTCAGACACACTGCTGCAATCCTGCAGCGCCCGTGCTCAGGCACACTGCTGCAATCCCACAGCGCCCGTGCTCAGGCACACTGCTGCCGTCCTGCAGCGCCCGTGCTCAGGCACACTGCTGCCGTCCTGCAGCGCCCGTGCTCAGACACACAGCTGCCGTCCTGCAGCGCCCGTGCTCAGGCACACTGCTGCCGTCCCCCAGCGCCCGTGCTCAGACACACTGCTGCCGTCCCGCAGCACCCGTGCTCAGGCACACTGCTGCAATCCCGCAGCGCCCGTGCTCAGACACACTGCTGCAATCCCGCAGCGCCCGTGCTCAGGCACACTGCTGCAATCCCGCAGCACCCGTGCTCAGGCACACTGCTGCAATCCCGCAGCGCCCGTGCTCAGACACACTGCTGCAATCCCGCAGCGCCCGTGCTCAGGCACACTGCTGCAATCCCGCAGCGCCTGTGCTCAGGCACACTGCTGCAATCCTGCAGCGCCCGTGCTCAGGCACACTGCTGCAATCCTGCAGCGCCCGTGCTCAGGCACACTGCTGCCGTCCCGCAGCGCCCGTGCTCAGACACACAGCTGCCGTCCCGCAGCGCCCGTGCTCAGGCACACCGCTGCCGTCCCTGCTACCGTCCTGCAGCGCCCGTGCTCAGACACACTGCTGCCGTCCCGCAGCACCCGTGCTCAGGCACACTGCTGCAATCCTGCAGCACCCGGGCTCAGGCACACCGCTGCCGTCCCACAGCGCCCGTGCTCAGGCACACCGCTGCCGTCCCCTGGACAAAGGAGAAGCAGCCAGAGCCCGGACCTGTGCATCTCAGGCAGTGGGCACACACAGACCTGCTCCTGTACCTCTGGACCAGCCGCTGTGACTGGATAGATACCTCTCCCAGGTGTCACCCTCCACCCACCCGCCCTCCACCACACACCCATCCTCCTCTTCCCACACCTCCTCTACCTTCCCTCCCTCCATCCTCCCCCACACACCCATCCTCCATCTCCCCTCCATCCAGCCTCCACCTCCCCTCCTCCATCATCTTCCAACCACTCCATCCTCCACCTCACACCCATCCTCCACCACCCACCCATCCTCCACCACCCACCCATCCTCCACCTCACACCCATCCTCCACCTCACACCCATCCTCCACCTCACACCCATCCTCCACCTCCCATCCCTTCTCTACCTCCCCTCCATCCATCCTCCACCTCCCCTGATCCTCCACCTCCCATCCTTTACCTCCCGTCCTCTACCTCCCCGCCTCCACTCGCCTCCATCCTCTACCTCCCCTCATCCTCCACCTCCTATCCACTACCTCCCCTCTTCTACCTCCCCTCCTCCACCTCCCTTCCTCTACTTCTCATCCACCCCCACAGCATCCACCCTCCACTCTTCTATCATATATCCACCCCTCTACCATCTCCACCCTGCCCCCTATCCATCTACCTTCCGGGGTCCACCCTCCTAGTGCACATGCACCATTACGCCTCCACCCCGCCCACTATGCCATGGGTCATTTGCACCTTCAACCTCATCCGTGGGTCATCCATCCATCCCTCCATCCATCGCCACCCACAGGCCACTGCTCTCTCGACCTGCGTTTCTCTCTCCACCCCACGCGTACCCGGCTCCCTCCACCCCACACGCACCGGCTCTCTCCACCCAATGCACACCCGGCTCTCTCCACCTCTCTCCCTTCCGCTCAAACCCACCCCGTATCTTCCTCTTTTTCACAGGTACCCCTGTACCGCCCTGGTTTTCACCACCTCATCCTTCCCCCAGCTCCTCCACCCCCTGCGGCTTATCCCCCCAATGTGTGTGCTTCTCTGGATGTCTTTCAGGAGCAAGAGTGCGGGTGTGAGCAGGCACACCCTCCCGGAGCTGACAGCCCATGGTAGTGACTCCAAGTTTGGTAATGGTATACTCTCTGCCCAGATGGGTTAAGGCCAGTCAGAAGCAGATGTGAGGAGAAGCTTCCTCAGGAAGGGGGACGGGAGAAGAGACAGACTATGACGGAGGGATGTTGAGGCTGGTGTGGGTTAAAATACTGTGTCAGCAGGAGAGCCACGGGATGGGTCTGAACTGCCAGTCAGCAAGCAGCAGACACCCCTGCAGAAGTAGCTTCCGATTTCAGCCTGGCTCGTGACGTGAAAGCCTGCCCCACCTCCCAAAACACAGGAGAGGAAACATGCCAGGGCCTCACTGGGTCTCAGCTCAGGGAGGCGTGGGTCGGCCCCAAGCCTGCTATGCAGAGGTGCATGCAGAGGGGACTTGTGGTTGGCCAATGACACTGATGTTCACAATCAGTCTGGATTTCCCGCCTGTGGTGGCCTTGTTAGCGGAGCTAAGCGCCGGCTGGGACTGGGGTGAATTCACAGAGTGTCTGTGTCTGTGATTTATGCAAGACCTGCCTGTGAGCCATGCCCTCCCTCGGAAGGGTCCGGGTGCACTCACTAGAAGCCTCGTCCGGGAGAATCGCCGCCTCCGCTGCCCGGCCCGCCTCGCTCCATTCTCCTCTTCTTCTGGGGCAAGAGGCGCGCTGAGCACATGGTTTTCAAATGTAAAAGTAACTGCTAACTGAACATTTGAACTCTGGCCTGGAGTGTGGTCCAACGGCTCCATCCTTGGGACAGCGCCCAGCAGTCTGAAGATCCATGGGCTGGCCCTGAGTACGCATGCCTGGATGGTGGCCAGCCTGGTGCTGGCTCTGTAGAGCTCCTCGGCGCCTTCCTGACCCGGACACACGGACCCAGACACACGGACATGCGCAGGTTCCTTCAGGGAGCTCAGACAATGCCAACACTAGAAATGCGGGCTGGGTGCACAGGCCCAATGTGCGTCCAGTCTGGGCCCGACAGACGGACCTCTCCTGGGCACCCACCCCGGGCTGAGCCCTGCTCCTGGACGCGGGGCTGGCAGCCCTCCCTGAAGGAAGCTCTCCAGCCTTGCTAAACCCTCCCATTGAGGCGTAAGCCTCCTTCCGCTTTCCTGTCCTCAGCGAGTGGAGGGAGCAGCTGGTCCCCTCCTCACGATGGCCCTTCACATCCTCAAGATGCTACTAGGTCAGCACCTGCCGGGGCTGCGCCGGCACAAATCCCTTAATCTTCCTTCATAGGTCCTATTTTCCGAGTCGTTAATCGTTTCTGCCACTCTCCGCTGAATCTCTCTGGGCTTCTTAAGTCCCGGTGTGTCCCTCTTCAAGGGGCAGGACGGCGGTGGGCAGACCGCCCATGCCTCCAGGTGGGTGTCAGCCTTGGAAACGCCGCCCCTCCCGCGAGAGACAGGCGGCGGCAGTGGCAATGGCGATGGGGACAGAGCGAGAGCAGCCCCCGGGGGGCGTGGACCCCCCTGTGCAGGACGCGGTGGGGACAGAGCAAGAGCAGCCCCCGGGGGACGCGGACCATGACCCGTGCAGGACAGCGAGAGCAGCCCCCAGGAGGCGCGGACTGAGAGGGCGCAGACCGTGACCCGTGCAGGACACGGTGGGGACAGAGCGAGAGTAGCCCCCGGGGGGTGCGGACCGTGAGGGCGTGGACCGTGACCCATGCAGGACACGGTGGGGACAG
>NW_012269911.1:0-1914 GCF_000151885.1 Dipodomys ordii
TATATATATATATATATATATATATATATATATACCAAAGTTTATGAGTCTGTCAATTGCTTTGAATTCTCCTATTATTGCAAATAACCCTTCAATGAAAAATCTGTGCATAAATTAAGTATGCCAAGGTTTAGTTATGCCTCCCCCCTTTTTTTTGCCAGTACTAGAGTTTAAACTAGGACCTCAAACTTCCTCAGTTGCTATGCTCATTCAGATAGTCCTATCACTTGGGCCACAACTCCACTTTTGCTTGTTGCTTTGGAACTGTATTCTCACACTTTTCTGTCTGAGCTGGTTAAATTAGAACCTTCAGGAATTTCAGACTCCTGAATGGCTAAGATTACAGGTGTGATCTACCAGCACTCTTGTGGTACTATGCACAACTTTTTCTTTTTTTCTTGGTTGTGGAACCTGAATTCAGGGCCATTCCTGAGCCTCTTTGTGCTCAAGGCTAGTGCTCTACCACTGGAACCACAGTGCCACTTCTGGTTTTTGAGTGAACTGGAAATAGGAATCCCATGGGGACTGTTCTGTCCAGGCTGGGTTTCCAACTGTGATTCTCAGATCTCAGCATCCTGAGGATTACAGGAGTGTGCCACCAGTGCCCAGCTTTATGTACAATTTTTAACTGGAGAATTACTAAGCCAAAACAAGAAAAAAAAGAGAAAACCAAACATGCAACCACAAATACCTAAGATTCTAATGTACTGCCAAACTGGTTTTTTAAATGGTTGGATTAACTGATCTTAAAGTTATCTATCTTAATACTTTCTTCTCCAGTTCTTTAACATAATATCAATCTTATACAGCTAACAATTGGTTTTATCTCCAAAAGGAAGTTATTCCTCCATAAAGAATTCTGATTACTTTGATACCTGGCATTTTTAAGAATGACTGGCAAATGTATGATGTATTAATAAGTGAATCTACACATGTATTCATATGTCAGGTCCTTTCCTAACCATAGAGTTAATAACAAGAGTGTCATGTGGAACTTAACCTCATGAAACCAACCACTAAGAGACTCCCTCTAACATCACACATCAACAGCTTGATCACTGCTAAAGAACCAACACGTGAGCTCCTGTAAACCAGTATCTAGGACATAGGCATTAGCTGAGGTTGAAGGTGTTTTAGTCAATATCAAATTACAATTTTTCATGTCCAAAAATGGTAAGCTAAAAACACAAGTACACACCATTGCCTTATTAAAGTATGTGTCTATGTGTATGTGAAATGTTTGTGTGCATGCATACACTCACTTAGAGTAAGGTAAATCCTGTCTAGAAACTGGACATTCCCTAATAAGGAATAAATATGTCTATAATCCCAGGTTTTCTGTTGTTAGGTGACTATTTTGTACTTTATAACTTATCTCTATCCTTCAGAGTTGGTAGTTTCATTATTTATTTTTTGGAAATACATTTCATGGTATAAAACTTACATAAGCTCAGAAAGACCTGTAGCGCTATGGGAGGGAGTAAACATTCTATGGATCATAAAACATAAAATCATTCTATTACATTATTTACACATTATTCATCATCACTCATAAAGGTATTAACTCTGCTGTACTAGGTGGTAGTTAAGGAAGGGGCTGACACAGGGAAGTCCAGAAAACATGATCTTCACAGGTACCCTTCCTGCTTCCTATCACCTTCCCATATTGAGAATTTTTGCTTAGTCCTATTTCAAAAAGCAGTCATGCTCAAAGTGAGTCTTCATCTAAACGAGGTCCAAAAAATAAATCCAGTATTAAATATGGAAGAACATAGTGAGATTTTTGTGGTTTGAATATATTTTTCTTTTCTTTTCTTTTTTTTGGGTCCGGTCGTGGGGCCTGAACTCTGGGCCTGGGCGCTGTCCCTCAGCTCTTCAGCTCAAGGCTAGTGTTCTACTACTTGAGCCACAGCG
>NW_012269911.1:1964-3466 GCF_000151885.1 Dipodomys ordii
TTGAGCCACAGCGCCACTTCCGGCTTTTTTCTTTTTGCTTATGTGGTGCTGAGGAATCGAACCCAGGGCCTCATGTATGCAAGGCAAGCACTCTACAACTGAGCCACCTTCCCAGCCCCTGAATATGTTTTTCTTTCAAGGGAAGATACACACAATGTTTATCTTAAAGATAAAAGATGTGCTAGTACTTCAGATACTCAGTTTATAATTCCTACTACCACTATTATAAAAATTTACTATTTAGAATTTAGTCATTGAAATATGGTACCATAAATACACTTGGTGATGACTCTTTAAATAGATTGAAATAGTAGCTCAATAATAAATATAAATAAATAATAAATTTCTTCTTCCATAAAATTTCCTTCTTTCCTTCCTTCCTTCCTTCCTTCCTTCCTTCCTTTCTTCCTTCTTTCCTTCCTTGCTTCCTTCCTTCCTATTTGCCTACCCACCCTCCTTCTTTCCTTCCAGAGACCCCACTTCCACCACTCCTTCCCCTCTTATACTGAGGTTTAAGCCCAGAGTCTCATGCATGACAGACAAGGGCTCTACCATTTGAGCCCTATTCCCAGTACATAGCTTTTGGCATTTTATTTTTACCTTCAGCAAAGCAGCAACGGCTTCCTGAGTGGCATTACGGACATCTTCTCCATTCACAGTCAGTATCTGGTCTCCCTGCATCAGTCTTCCATCAGCATCGGCAATTCCTCCTTTGACAATGTCGGACACAAACACCCCAGTGTCATTTCTGAAAACAATTTTAAGTTTCAACATTATCATTTTCTCTCAGCTTTCATGAAATGCTTATTTAATAAAAGCTAACCTCTTATAATGAAAAACTGATGTGTTTTTCCAATAGTTTTATTGTTTTGAGCAATGTTTCGGCAATGTAAGACTATACTTTATAATAAAGTGTAGGCTTATGTCTATGGCCTTTAACAGATGGAAAAGATCTTTCCTAAGAATACTTCTTCATTAAATACACTGTGAGCAGAAGTGGCCAGTTCTAACCACAGTATATGGGCTGTATGGCTAGTAAATGGTAACTTCAAGTCAATCACTGGTATGAAATCTGTTGTTTTCATACAATAAGGACAGAAAAGAATACTGGCCTGTGGTTATGTAGATCATCGTTTATATGATCAAAAATAAATAGCAGATAGGCATCTCAAACCAGAACTATAACCTTAAAGTTAACTTTCATAGATTTATTTAAAATAAACAAACACTAACTTTATTTATATCTTTTCATAAACTGAAAACGAACAACCCTGTCTCCCCTCTATAAAGACATGGCAGTAACTGTGAATAGATGAATTGTATCACTTATTCTTGACAAGGACATACATGCAAACAAGGCATATTACACCATCTGATCC
The DNA here is from genome assembly GCF_000151885.1 of Dipodomys ordii. Taxonomy (NCBI): domain Eukaryota; kingdom Metazoa; phylum Chordata; class Mammalia; order Rodentia; family Heteromyidae; genus Dipodomys; species Dipodomys ordii. The sequence goes on from NW_012269911.1 coordinate 3,344, forward strand.
TGGGCTTGCCCATGTTTGGAATAAAGGTGTTGATTAGACAGTCTTTACATGTTGTTCTCCTCAGACAAACAGGGATTTTTATTTGGAGTTTTTATTTTTATTTATTTATTTTTTTGGGGGGGG
>NW_012269912.1:0-325 GCF_000151885.1 Dipodomys ordii
CTACCACTGAGCCACCTTCCCAGCCCCAGGCAGTTCTATTTCTTAGGCATCATTCAGAGAGCTGCCTGTATCCTCCAGGTAAAGCAAGATGTATACATGTATAAATGCCTTATAATAAAATGGAATAGAAACCAAGATTGTCATACTCCTGCAAGTGTAAATTCAAGCCTCATTTCTTTTTTTTTTTTTGGTCATGGGGCTAGGCTTGAATTCTGGGCCTGGGCACTGTCCCTCAGCTTTTAGCTCAAGGTGAGCACTCTACCACTTGAGCCACAGCACCACTTCTGGCTTTTTGTTTTTCTTTTTGCTTATGTGGTGCTGAGGA
>NW_012269912.1:5010-6478 GCF_000151885.1 Dipodomys ordii
CTTGCATGCATGAGGCCTTGGGTTCGATTCCTCAGCACCACATAAGCAAAAAGAAAAAAGCCAGAAGTGGCGCTGTGGCTCAAGTGGTAGAGCGCTAGCTTTGAGCTGAAGAGCTGAGGGACAGCGCCCAGGCCCAGAGTTCAGGCCCCACGACTGGACACACACACACAAATCAAATCTAAATGAACCGGTTCACTGCTAGGTACTGCTTAAAACATTCCAGATGGATCTCACTTGACTTTACCTGTTACATGTTCGCTGCACAGAAGAATAAAGATGAAGTCATTCAAAGTACCTGTTACCATGGCAGCAATGGTCAGCATTTCATCCACGCAGTCAAATTCACAGGACGCCAAGATAGACTTTGAGAGCTGCGGGTCCAGGGGAAACTCCGACATGATGATTCCAAATTCAGAAAGATTCCCATCGTTGTCCAGTGCTGCCAGATAATCTAAGTCCTCCAATGCCTGCATCAAACTTTCTGGTGCTAAGCAACGGAAGAAAAAAAGAATAACAAGGTCATACAACCATTGTGGAACAATTACTGGATTTTCCTCTCCTACATGACAGCAAGCCAACTATGAACAAAATGTGCAGCAACGGTTTGTCAGACACTGAAGGGCAGGCCTGGGGGAACTGGCAAAGTGAGCTCTATGGTTGTCTGGGATATGCGTTCCCAGGGCTCCCAGGCTTCCATGCCGAGAGGCGGGTCTGGAGGGAGTCTAGGGGGGGAGGCTGTACTATCCAGGGCTGGGTGCCAGGGAAGTACCAGTGTCCACAGCCACGAGTCAGAGTGTCGGAGAAAGCTAGAGATGGGATTCTGGAGACCCAAGCCCTCCCATGGCCAGGCAACAGAACACCAGGCAGTGTGGCCAGGAGGTGCTCAGCATGCTGGCTCAGCCAGCGTTGAGTGAGCACTGCTCCGGTGCTACTAGACAAATCTAAAGGCAAGTCCTGAATACTTACAAGAAGACAGATATTCAATGCTCAACTGGTGAGACAAGGTCTACCACCCAGTAAGAATTAGGAGGTACAAAAAGCAGGAAGACACATTGTCTAATAAAAAAATTGATCCAGGTACCAGTGGCTCACATCTGTAATTCTAGCTACTCAGGAAGCTGAGATCTGAGGGTCGTGGTTAAAAGCCAGCATGGGCAGGAAAGTCTGTGACACTCTTATCTTCAGTTAACCACTAGAAAACTGAAAGTGGTGCTGTGGCTCAACATGGTAGAGTGCTAGCCTTGAGCAAAAGAGCTCCGAGACGGCGCCTGAGCCCCCAGTTAAGTACCATGACAAAAATAAATAAGTAAAAAATTAAAATGGACCCAGAACTCAGAGGCAACAAAAATAGTAGACAAGAATATTCAGTTAGGGGCTGGGAAGGTGGCTCAGTGGTAGAGCGCTTGCCTTGCATGCATGAAGCCCTGGGTTCGATTCCTCAGCACCACATAAGCAAAAAGAAAAAAGC
>NW_012269913.1:0-1663 GCF_000151885.1 Dipodomys ordii
CGGAAGTGGTGCTGTGGCTCAAGTGGTAGAGCGCTCGCCTTGAGCTGAAGAGCTGAGGGACAGCGCCCAGGCCCAGAGTTCAGGCCCCACGACCGGACCCTAAAAAAAAAAAGTTGTGACAAAAGAGCTCAGGGATGGTGTTCATGCCCTGAGTTCAAATCCCACAACTGCAAAAAACAAAACAAAACAAAACACAGGTAGAGAAACGAAAGCCCTCAGGCAATGGGATGTTTAGAATTCTAGAAGGAAATGTCAATAAAAGCCAAGAGAGAAAAAGACAGAACACTCTAGTAACTTGCTGGGTCCTTTCCTATTGTGTGATAGCCAGTCATCCCATCTACCCCCTGCCCTTCTACTACATCCATCTATCTGCCACAAACACATCTACATTCTATCAATGAAAAATCTGAGGCCAGCCAGACTTGGTGGTCCACATCTGAGATCCCAAGGCAAGGTTAGTGGAGACCCTTCCTGGGGGGTAGGGAGATGGGGGGGGACGGGGATGGGGGGAAGAGCTAGGAGCTTGGCTCAAAGTGGTAGAGTGCTTGCATGCATGAGACTCTGAGTTCAATCTCCAACACACAAAACCCAGAACCTAAAGCCTGGGCAAAGGACCTTGGCCTAACTCCTACTACCCTGGCCCAAGTTGAGGCCTAGAACTCAAATGGTAAATTCTCTCAGTCTTTCAACTGTGGCTACTAGTGCTTCTACTAAGGAAAAGAGAGATGCAGACAGTGACTCACACCTATTATCCTAGCCATTTAGAAAGTAGAGATCTAGAGGATCTTAGTTCAAAGTGAGACCAGGGAGTCTGAGAGAGCCAGGAGCTGATGGTTCACACCTGAAGATCAAAGTTCAAAGCCAGCCAGGGCAAGCAAGTCCATGACATTCATCTTCAATTAGCCAGACATGAAGCTATGGCTCAAGCGGTAGAGTGCCAGTGTTGAGTGGGGGGTGGGGGGGGAAGAAAGGTAAGGGACAGTGTCCATGTCCTGAGTTCAAGCCCCCTCCAGGCCACTGAAGGAAGAAGAAAAAAAAGAAAAAAAAAAAAAACTTGATTTTCTCCACTTGTAGAAAAACACCATGAAGGAGAATGTCCCAGTCAGCATGTGAATCAGGGTGTAAAGTTGTTTGTTTTTGTTTTTAAAATGACACTGGCCTAGGGGAACACAATTCCAGTTTTAAACCTAATTATTTTCACTTTAGTTCCATACCTGCCTTCTAAAAATAGTATGTCCCTTACACAGTTCTGCTTTTACCATAAAACCTTACATTGTAACATAAAAATCCCCAAATGATTAATGAACTGCTGAGAACCCTGACTCGCTGGAGATGATTTTATTAGGAATCATATTTCCAAACATCCATCAGTATTTCAAAATAAGTGAGTACTCATCTAATTTAATTATGGTGACTTCACCAGACAGCAAGACTGCCCACAGAGATGTTTACACAAGCACTTGTCACTCCCTTAAAGGATGTAGCAATACAGAAAAAGGAGTGTGTTTCCAAAACTCTCCTTGCATTTATACTCTGTAACAAGTTAACTCAAGTGTCACTTAAGATTGGTTAGACAAGCCAGGCGCTGGTGGCTCACGCCTGTAATCCTAGCTACTCAGGAGGCTGAGATCTGAGGATCACGGTTCAAAGCCAGCCCGGGCAG
>NW_012269913.1:3723-4015 GCF_000151885.1 Dipodomys ordii
GGTTTGTTGTTTTTTTAGGACAGAACCCAAGCACCTGTCCTGGGTCTTGGGAGCCTCTGCGCCCTCCCTCTCCCACTTCCCGGGTACATTCCTCCTCTCCCCGTCCCCACCACCGCTCCCCACTTCATTGCTCCCCAGATTCCTCCCCTGGGTTTGGATGGAGGTGCGGGGCCAGAGCTAGCCACGGCGTGACTGCGCGGTGGACGATCCCTTTGGAGGACACGTCAAAGACTTTAGAGCCCAAGATTCTTTACCCCCCTCCTCTTTGGTCAACCTGGGCTGGGGGGGGGGG
>NW_012269914.1:0-1454 GCF_000151885.1 Dipodomys ordii
ATTCATCACATCAACAGGAGCAAGGATAAGAACCACATGGTTATCTCAATAGATGCAGAAAAAGCATTTGACAAGATCCAACATCCCTTTATGATGAAGGTTCTGGAAAAGCTAGGAATCCAGGGAACATTCCTTAATACAATAAAGCCTGAATATGACAAACCTACAGCCAGCATTATACTTAATGGTGAACTAAAGCCATGTCCTCTAAACTCAGGAATGAGACAAGGATGTCTACTCTCTCCACTTTAGTAGTAGAATGCCTAGCTACAGCAATAAGACAAGAAGGAAACATAAAGGGGATCCAAATAGGGAAAGCTGAAGTAAAACTCTCCCTCTTTGCAGATGACATGATCTTGTATTTAAAGAATCCCACGGACTCCACTCCCAAATTACTTGAGCTGATTGGAAACTTTGGCAAAGTAGCAGGCTATAAAATTAACCCTCAAAAATCAATGGCTTTTCTGTATGCCAGCAATGAGAAGAGAGTGGCTGAAATGAGGAAAGCAACTCCATTTGTAATAGCCCCACAAAAAATAAAATACCTAAGAATTAACTTAACCAAAGAAGTGAAGGACCTCTATGACGGAAACATTAAAAACCTGAAAAAGGAAATTAAAGCAGAATTTAGTAAGTGGAAAACCTCTCATGTTCCTGGATTGGAAGGATCAACATAGTGAAAATGATAATACTTCCCAAGACTATCTACAAATTCAATGTGATACCTATCAATATTCCAACCTCATTCTTCAATGAAATAGAAGAAGCACTCCAAAAATTCATATGGAACAATAAAAGACCCCAAATAGCAAACATGATCCTTAACAGAAAGAACAGTGCTGGAGGAATATCAATACCAAATTTCAACCTCTACTACAAAGCCATAGTAATCAAAACAGCTTGGTACTGGCACAAGAACAGATCTCAGGACCAATGGAATGGAACTGAAAACCCAGAAATGAACCCACAGACCTATAAGCCACCTAATCTATAAGGGAGCTAAAAAAATAGAATGGAAGAAAGACAGCTTCTTCAGTAAATGGTGCTGGCAAAATTGGTTAACTACTTGTAGAAAACTAAAGCTAGATCCTTATATATCACCCTGCACCAGAATCAACTCCAAATAGATCAAAGACCACCTTGAAAGCAGCCACCTTGAAAACATTACAGGATGGAATAGGAGAAATCCTAGGTCTCCTTGGCACAGGCCCAAATTTTCTTACTAGAGACCGAGAAACACAACAAACCAAAGTAAGGTTGGACAAATGGGATTGTATGAAGCTACAGAGCTTCTACATGGCAAAGGACATAGCTAGCAAGATCAATAGAAAGCCCATGGACTGGGAGATCTTCACTAGCCATACAATGGACAAGGGTCTCATATCTAAAATATATCTGGAATTCAAAAAATTAAATCCCCAACAACAAATCTTCAAAGAAACAACTGCCTGATA
>NW_012269914.1:4059-5604 GCF_000151885.1 Dipodomys ordii
CTACCACTTGAGCCACAGTGCCACTTCCAGCTTTTTTCTTTTTGCTTGTGTGGTGCTGAGGAATTGAACCCAGGGCCTCAGGCATGCAAGGCAAGAGCTCTACCACTGAGCCACCTTCCCAGCCCCTGTCACTATTTCTTTGTTAAGGTTTTCATGCAGAAATCTATCACATATTTGGGCTACATGTTCTTCCATATTTATTTTGTGCTCCAAAACTCCATGGCCAATGCTGCTGTTGTCATTTATTTATTTATTTATTTATTTTTGCCAGTCCTGGGGCTTGAACTCAGGGCCTGGGCACTGTTCCTGAGCTTCTTTTGCTCAAGGTTAATACTCTACCACTTGAGCCACAGAACCACTTCTAGCTTTTTCTGTGTATATGGTGCTGAGGATTTGAACCCAAGGCTTCATGCATGCTAGGGAAGCACTCTACCACTAAGCCACATTCCCAGCCTATGGTCCTTTATTTGAGATGAAATTCTCACTATGTAGCCCAAGCTAGCCTCACTCATGATCCTCTTACTTGAGCGTATGGAGTGGTAAGATGACCATGCTTCACCATGTCTGGCTTAACTATTACGTTTTTGACATTGGATATGATTGGATTTTTTTCTCTGTGTGTGTTTGTGTTGGTCCTCAGGTTTGAACACACTGCATGGATTCTGTCCCTGAGCTTTTTTTTTTTTTTGTCGGTCCTGGGGCTTGAACTCTGGGCCTGGGCGCTGTCCCTCAGTTCTTCAGCTCAAGGCGAGCTCTCTACCACTTGAGCTACAGCGCCACTTCCGGTTTTCTGGTGGTTTATTGGAGATAGGAGTCTCAGGGTCTCTCCTGCCCGGGATGGCCTTGAACCGCGATCCTCAGATTCTCAGCCTCCTGAGTAGCTAGGATTAGAGGTGTGAGCCACCAGCGCCCGGCTCCCTGAGCTTTTTTGCTTAAGGCTAGTGCTTTTATCATTTGAACCACAACCCCACTTCTGACTTTTTAAATGGTTAATTGGGTATAAGAATCTCACTTTTCTGCCTAGGCTGGCTTTGAACCATAAGTCTCAGATCTCAGCCTCCTGAATATTTAAGATTATAGGCATGGGCCACAGGTGCTGGGCTATGAATGATTTATTTTTAGACCACCTGCAAATTCAATGATGGTGCCGTAGTCATTTTGAAAATAAATAATGCCTAAGAGATGGTGTCATAACTTAAGAAGAAAAACATTATAGTAGCAATATTGCCAGTTAACAAAAATTTTGCAGTTTATTGAATGCAGTAGGTGCATTTAGGTCATCAGAGTCACCTCCTAGGTCACCACATCTGCAACATCCTTCTCTTTGCTTAGGAAGATATCCTTTTTCTTTTTCTGTTAATTTTTTTTTTGGTCGGTTTTGGGGCTTGAACTCTGGGCCTGGGCGCTGTCCCTGCACTCTTCAGCTCAAGGCGAGCACTCTACCGCTTGAACCACAGCACCACGTCCCATTTTTATAGTGGTTTATTGGAGATGAGTCTCACAGGCTTTCCTGACCAGGCTGGCTTTGAATGGTGATCCTCAGAT
>NW_012269915.1:0-2321 GCF_000151885.1 Dipodomys ordii
AAAAAAAAAAAAAAAAAAAGAATGATTAAGTCAGGAGTTCAGGGGAATATGCCTGAAATTTTGTTACTTCAGAGATCAAAAGATCATAGTTCTAAGACAGCTCAGACAAAAAGTTAGTGAGATCCCATCAGCTGGGCATGGTAGGTTACATCTGTAATCACAGCTATATGGAAAGAAAGGTAGAAGACTCATGGTCCAAGGCCAGCCCAGAAAAAAAAGTATGAGACCTAATCTGAAAAAAACAGCCTAAATCAAAAAGGTCTTGAGATGTAGTTTAAGTAGTAGAGCATCTGCCTAGCAAGTGTAAGGCCCTGAGTTCAAACCCCAGTATCACAAAAAAAAAAGAAAAGAAAAGAAAAGAAAGCAAAGAAAAAGGAAGAAGAGAGGGAGGAGGGGCTGGGAAGGTGGCTCAGTGGTAGAGCCCTTGCCTTGCATGCATAAGGCCCTGGGTTCGATTCCTCAGCACCACATAAGCAAAAAAGAAAAAAGCCAGAAGTGGCACTGTGGCTCAAATGGTAGAGCGCTAGCCTTGAGGTGAAGAGCTGAGGGACAGCACCCAGGCCCAGAGTTCAGGCCCCAAGACCGGGCCCAAAAAAAAAAGAGAGAGAGAGAGGAGAGGGAGGGAAAAAATGAGGGAAGGAAGGAAAGTAGGAAGAAAGGAAGGAAACAAGCAAGCAAAGCATAGTAGTACATACCTGTAATTCCAGTATTCAGTAAGTTGAGAAAGGACGACCATGAATTGCAGGCCAGCCAGGACACTACATGATAGCTTGAGGCTAGCTTGGGCTATATAGCAAGAACCTATTGGAAAAAAAATAAACCAAAAAACTAAAGCCAAGCCAGGTACCGGTGGCACATGCCTGTAATCCTAGCTACTCAGGAGGCTGAGATCTGAGGATCATGGTTCAAAGCCAGCCCAGGCAGGAAAGTCCATGAGACTCTTATTTCCAATTAATCACCACAAAACTGGAAGTGGTGCTGTGGCTCAAGTGGTAGAGTGCTCACCTTGAGCTGAAGAGCTGAGGGACAGCACCCAGGCCCAGAGTTCAAGCCCCACAACCAACAACAACAACAACAACAAAAGCTAAGGCCTAAAAAATTAAAAACCCAAAAAACAAACAAACAACAACAAAAGCCCTAAACCTGGTATCAGTGGCTTACACTTGTAATCCTAGCTGCCCCAAAGGCTGAGATCTGAAGATTGTGGTTTGAAGCCAGGTAGGGTAGCAAAGTCTGTGAGACTCTTACCTCCATTTAACCACTAAAAAGCCAAGAGTAGAGCTGTGGCTCAAGAGGTAGACCACTAAAAAAGAAAAAGAGGTAGACCACTAGCTTTGAGCACAAAAGCAAACCTCAAAGACAGTGCCCAAGCCATGCATTCAAGTCTTAGGAACAGGAAAAGAAAAGATCTTAAAGATTTTGAACCTATGTAACAAACATTTCAAATGGCTTCTCTCCTTCCCGCTGCCCCCTCCCCTACTTTCCGCATTTACAAGTGCATTTTTTTAAGTTCCATGCTTCTTTTCTCTTTGTATGACTTTCACACACACCGGTAGGATGCACAATTGTTTGGGAGTGGGTGAGGGTGCACAGGGGTCAAATTTTGATAGCTGAGGAGTGTTCCTCATCTATGTTGTTAGTGGGTGTTGGAAAGGAGAGCCCGGGACAAGTTAGAAAATATGACACCCCTCCTTCATAGCACAGAGGCACAGGAGCGAGCAGCCAGAGCAAATAAGTATTATGAGACAGGACAAGCCTAGGGGAAAGATAAGTACAAGATTTCTAAATGGATCTGCCCAGATTTCAGGGCAGGGTCGGGTCATTTCTGTAATTAATATGCTTCAATTAGTCTTTCTATTTAGTTGCTCTCATGGGGGAAATACAGGCCATTTGGGGGAAAGATACTTGCTGGAGAGATGAGGAAATACCTGTAGCTTTCAACCAGTTCTATGGAGTCACACCACAGCTCCTCCACCTCCCTGGTCAAAAATAGAGGATAAGGGTGGGTCACAGAAATGGAGGGACAAAGGGTGAACACATGCAGCAGTGATATTCACCAGACACTATTTTGAAAATGAACTACCCACCTTGTGGGTGAGGACAGGAAAGAGTGAGCATAGGGGTGACATTGTCCAAAAAGAAATGTACTCTTGACATGACTTATCTAACTGTAACCTCTCTGAACATCACCTTTATAATAACAAATTTAAAAAGAAAATTTTAGCAAGAAGAAGGAGGAGGAGGAGGAGGAAGAGGAGCAGGAGGAAAGCAAGAAAGGAAGGAAGGAAGGAAGGAAGGAAGGAAGGAAGGAAGGAAGGAAA
>NW_012269915.1:5708-6201 GCF_000151885.1 Dipodomys ordii
TCCCTGTGAGATTCTTCTCTTTAATAATCAAAAATGGGAAGTGGGAAGGGAAATTGTGGCTCAAAGTGGTAGAGCACTAGCCTTGAGCAAAACTGCTCAGGGACAGCACCCATGACTCAAGTTCAAGTTTCATGACTGACAAAAAAAAAAAAAAAAAAAAAGCCAAGCAACAGTGGCTTAATCCTGGCTGTGCAAGAGACTGAGATCTGAGGATTGAGATTTGAAGCCACTCAGGCAAGAAAGTTTGTGCAAAAAGCCAGAAACAAAGCTATGGCTCAAGCGGTAGATCACCAGCCTAGAGCAAAACAAAATTTAAAAAAAAAAAAAAACAAGGGAGTTCAAGTCTCAGCAAGGGCAACAAAAAAGAGGAGAAAAAAAGAGGAGAGGGGGGCTGGGAATGTGGCTCAGTGGTAGAGCGCTTGCCTTGCATGCCTGAGGCCCTGGGTTCAATTCCTCAGCACCACATAAGAAAAAAGCCAGAAGTGGCGCTGTG
>NW_012269916.1:0-7067 GCF_000151885.1 Dipodomys ordii
AAAAAAAAGAAATCATTCTTGGGCAGAATTTTCAGAATGTATTTTTTGCAACCATTCTTCAATGAGGGCTGGTATGATGGCTGGGTAGCCTTGAACTTGCCATCCGTAAGGGTTATATGTGTGGATTCTGGGTACCTGTGTTCATTCTAGCTGAGGTTTTGGATCTTACTCTGCATTATTTCCTACATGAAATAGAACAGGATTTTTGCCAGCTGAAAGCTTAGTATCTTCTCGTGTTGTGGCTTCGATGATTCTGACGCCTCTTTCTCAGAGCAAGCTTATTCTTCGTCTTCCTTTCCTGCCATGCGAAGGCAGGAAAAGGTTTGTGCCGAGAGATCTACCTACGCTTTTGGCTCAGGAGTGAAGGATTGATGTTATGATTAAAAGAGAACCAAATTGCTTTTGGGGACTAGATTAGCTTAGGCTGCCAGACACAATTTTATATATTTATACAGCTACTTCCTCTACCCTCTATCCCCCAAAGCCCCTTGCTCTTGTTTCTCTATCAGATGAAAACAATACCATCTGTGTCATGCTTTTGAGTGGATACAAATCATTTCATGTGCAATATCTCACTTAATTTCAACTACTCTTGACATGTCTATGAACATATCAAAGCAATTAAGATGTTTTAGGATCAAGTAGGGAGAGTTAAGCCACCCTGAGGTTCACAGAGTAGATGACAAACATCTGGCACCAAGACTGAACCCTTGGAAAAAGGACAAAGTAGACCCGCGTTGCCTTCTGGATCCTTCCACACCTGGCTGGGTGTTTGTCTTCCCCACGCAGCCAGGTGTCCCTCCTGCACACTTCTTGTCACCAGCCCCAGATTACCCAGAATGCTCTCTGGAGAAACCCCTCTGAGCAGCCTACTGCCCATCCATGTCTGTCCTCCATCAGCATCTGGAGCTGCCCATTTCTTTCTGCTCATGGTTTATCACAGTGAGTTCTCTAAGGGCAACTGAATCTCAGGTGTGAAATCCCAGAGATAATGTCCTAACTGGGAAAAAGAATCCATCATGGTAGAATGTCAGCAGAGCTAGTGAAACATGGGAGGCAGCAAGTGTTACTGTGATGAAATACCTAATACACAAAATTAATAATAAGTAAAATGCACTCATCTATCCGTGGACTGTAGATGGCGATGATAGGCCAATTGCTTCTCATTTTCACCTTTTGGGCATAAGTTCCCACCGTTCGTGCTGTTTACCATGCAGCTAATTTGCCACAGGCAAACAAGCTTCCGTTTGGGAGACTCATGTTATTTCCAGATTATGAAATCTTTCTATGTAGGGATGTGTTCACGTTCTTCTTCGGAGTGAAAGAGAACATACATTCTGTGTTTCCTGGGGCTACAGGGAAGATAAGGGAGCTTGTTGCCTTCCTGGTTCAAGTTCACCCAGTTGACATGTGGGGAGACCCAGCCTCAAAGGACGAAGTTACTAGCGCTAGATCTGACAGAGCATCAGCAGAGACCGCCCAGCCTTCCCTCCTCCGCATTCAGATGTCTCCTACGATGTAATTGTACTGCCTCTTGTCAACTACCTTTGTAAGTTGGTGGGCATGAGAGGAAGATGTATTCTATCAACTGTGCTTACGCCTGGCTGCGGGGCTGTCTACCCCCTACTCTGTCTATACGCTGCTGGGTACTGCCTCCCCCCTCTTCCCAATCCATTATAACCAGACTTCTGTCTTTCTGCTCTTAGCCACTAGAAACTGTGAGAAAGTCTACCATCATTTTGTCTGAAAGATAAAAGAGAACGCTTCATATCTAGAAGGAAAAGAACACAGCCCTTTCAGAACAACTTTTCAACAATAATACACCTGTGATCCTAGCTACTATACTAGTCCTGGGGCTTGAACTCAAGACCTAGGTGGTGTCTCTGAGCTTTGTTGCTCAAAGATAACACTCTACCAATTGAGCCACAGCTCTACTTCCAGCTTTTTGCTGGTTGAATGAGAAATGAGTCTCATGGACTTTCCTGCTGGGGCTGGTTTTGAACCATGATCCTCAGATCTAAACCTCCTGAGTAGCTAAAATTACAGGTGTGAACTACTGGTGACCAACTCAATTGTGACTTTAAAAAACTCCTTTGGAATTCTTCCTGAGTTTGAATTTTGATATTCAAAATACATTGTTCATCATTTACATAGTGGTGTTTGCCAGAGTCTAATTTGTAGCCATAAAAGCTAGGTAATTAAAAAAAAAAGCTAGATAATTCCACAGGGAAAGGATTCTATTGCATGTGCTAAAGGTCAGGGCACAGTTTTTTAAATTTTAAATTATCGTTCATGTTTTTTTTTTCCAATAAGGATTACTGAACAGCAGAACTGTAAACACAGTCACCCACAGTCACCAAGGAGACATTGAATTTACTCAGCTAGGATTAAAGTTCTATTTCAAGATACATGGAAATATTCTTTCTGGTGTTCATGTTCACACAACATTTCACACATTTGCCATTTGTCTTTCTCTAGTTATTACTGAGACGTGAGCAACTTTGTGTGTATGAAAGCGAGGGGACCATGTAAACCCCTCATTCTCTGCCCAAAGCACTACTCTATCATGTGTTATTTTGCCCGGGAGTCAGCTGATTGTGGATTCTGACTCTGGAGGCGCGTCAGCTGGCTGACTGCTGGAGGAGTTAGAGCTTCAGCTCTGCCAGTTATGTGCTCGGCTGGGGAGAGGCCTGGTGCAGGGGCTCTGGATGTTAGTTGTCATCTCTCTCTGGTACAGTAGTGATGTAGCTCAGCAGATGTGAGGCGCTTTCCATACCTAACCCAGTGCTTCCATTAAGAGATGTTCTTGGTCTACAGCCATTCTCCTCCTCACTGCTCATACTGAAGGACACAAGGCCCAACACAAGACCTTCTGTGGTGACATCTTGAATCCAGAGAAATGTTTCCTTTTCCTAACACAAGACCACCATGGTGCTCTGTTCTTTTCAGTAGAGTGCCTGTCTCCAAGGCAATGCCTTGTGAAATTCCTTTTCTTTCTTTCTCTCTTTCCCTCCCTCCCCTCCCTCCTTCCCTCCTTCCTTCCTTCCTTTTTTCCTTCCTTCCTTCCCTCCTTCCCTCCTTTCTTCCCTCCTTCCTTCCTTCCTTCTTTCCTTCCTTCCCTCCTTCCTTCCTTTTCTGCCTACAAAAGGGCAGCAAGCCAAGACACCAGATCAGGGCAGATTTCAGGTCCAGGCAATAGGAGAAATATGCATAAAATCAGCACCACAAACTGCCTTCAAAGAACTGCAGACCATCAAAAAATACACAACTATAACTTGCTCTAATGATTTCATTCTTTTTAGATTTCTGCCCTTTTTTGGACAGTATTTTTAAAACCACGAGCAAGTGAAAACTATGGACCGTACTCTGTGTGTGTGTGTGTGTGTGTGTGTGTGTGTGTGTGTGTGTGTGTGTGTATGCTTAGCTGGTTAAGCATGATGGAAGATGACATCTCAGATTTTGAGACCCAGCTCATCAATGTCTGTACACTGTTAGCCTTGCCAGTTTACACAGAATGCAACCCACTGAATTTTTTTCTGACTTTGATCAGCATGAATAAAATATTGATTATATAAAGATTCTGGGGAAAAACCCAGAAATTCATGCTTTTTAGGCTTCCTCAAAAACTTGTTTCCAGAGATAGGAACTAGGAACTCACACACAAGTGATTTCTGTACTGGTTTTCTTGGTTATTACTTTGAAGTTATCTATTGTCTGCAATGGATGGCTATCGACATAGATCATCTCTTGCTGGTGGTGGATTTGCTGTAGTGATCTAATGGAGGTATTGGGTACGAGGCTTGAGCACTGTGGTTTTTCCTCTCAGGCTACCAGCTTCATTGAATATCTTTGGGATGGATAGTTGAATGAAATCAGTGGAGTACTTGGCTAGACTTTTACAGAGTAGGGGGACTGGATTGTATCCGACAGCCACTCGCCTATCCTTCCGAAAGAGTGTTGTAGCAACAACAGTATCAGGTTCATTCCTTCCCTGGAATTCACCTCTCTGTTTTACACATAGAATGGAATACCTTCAAACATCTGCACAGTGCTTGTCTATGCAGTTCTGCTTCAAAGAGAATAGTGGAGATACAAAGTAAAGACGCTTGAATGTCGCCTAAAGCTCACCAGTCAGGTAAACAGGAATGAAAAAAAAGACTATAGTAGCCTGAGAATGGAGATATAAAGAATCAGCTACAGTAGCCTAGCTCATGAATATGGACCTATGAGAGCCGAGAGCTTTATGAATTTTTTTTTTGCCTCGACCATTTGCAGAAATCTATCCATATGACACTGGCCAGACATGGATTTTAGGAAGACCGGCCAACTTTAGCTTCCAAAGTAGTTGAAACATGACCAGAAGAGTGTAGCATAGAACTATTACACAATAAACTATTTTTGTTGTGAACGAGGATTTTCCTATTTTGGGCAGACCTTAGAATTTCAATTAAAAATAGATTTTCATTGCAATTTTGCTATTATAGTCACCACTGAAAACAGATAAAAAATAGCCATTGTTATAAGATTATGATTTTAGAATTTATAGGAGTACATGTAATACTTCCTGGATTTATAGGGAGATCTTAACTTTAAGATCAGAAAATGGAAATATCAATTGGCTAGGAAACTATAAATTATTCCAACTATAAGCATCTCAAAAATTTAGAATTAAATTATCTGATTCATTTGCTAAATTTGGACTGACTTTCATATATTTACTATGTGAGTTTTTTTCAATTTAGGAGATATTAATTGTGAACTCAGTATTTAAAGAAAATTGCATAGCTGACCCATTGTAACAATGAGATATCCAAGACAGTATGTTGAAAACGAACTTTACAACTTTGGGGGTGGGGGGTAGGGGAAAAATTAAGGAGGATGTAATAATGCTGGAACTGGACTCATTACCTTGCTCATGTAATTGTAACCCCTCTGTACAGTATCTTTACAAAAATATATATTTAGAAGAAAAAAGAGAAAATTACATATCTATTTTTGTTATCTCTAATTAAGAAAAGAATCATAGATAATCTCCATATATATGTTTGGCCATTTGAACCATGGAAATGTGAATTTCACATGGTTAAAATCTCTATCTATCTATCTACCTGTCACCTATTTATCTTCTATCTTTCTATATTTATCTGTCATCTATCATCTATTTACTGCTCTATGTATAAGTCTATCATATACGTATCTGTCATCTATTCTATATCGTCTACTATCTATGTATATGTTATCTATCTATCTTTCATCTCTCTCTCTATCACCTATCTATCTATAATTCACAACTATTATCAAAAGGATTCAGGAAAAACATATAAAAAAGGAACCAGCAAAGAATTTTATTTCTAGAGCAAATATATCTTTGGTGTGATTGAGTTCTTAAAGTTACAATATTTAATGTAAGCCTTTAAAAGGAATACATCTGAAGTGATGGGAGAGACACCGACTCTCTGTCAGTCCATCACCTTGATTTCTCCAACATATTCAATTTTCTTGTCTCCAATTTTTTTTAAATCAGAGCTTCTATCATGTAGCAAATCATCCTAGTTTTCCTCTGCTCCTTTTTAGGAGACTATCACCTACACCAAAACAGCAAGGCAGCAAGGATGGAGAAGCGAGGGAAGCAGGCATCTGCCATCAGAAACATAGCTTTTGGACTATTCTCAATAGATACAGCAATTTCTTTCTGTAAGGGAAACATATTCCTATTTTTCTTCTGCAATTTATTATAATTACAGGCTACCCCAGGAAAAACTTAGGCTATTTATTTCTTTTCAGTGTGAAAAGAATCCTATTAAATGAATCCATGAAGTCTTTCATCTAACTTGTTACCTTAACAAAGGGTTACATATTTTGTCCATATGCTCTTAGTCACATAAATTGCTTCATTTCCCCTTTATTACATTAACAGCACGGGGAATTAAATACTCTTTGGCTATTAACAATGTGCTCAACAAAAAGAAATCATTCTCTGAGCATGAAAGAACGGTTATTTTGGGAGTTCTGAAATAAGCATGTTCTCTTAGGAATGAAAGCCTCCTTGTTACATTAGCAGTGAATATAACGGGTTCACACATTGGATGGGTTTATTTTTTGCCGGGATAGGTGCAAAGCTCACACCCTCTGGTATGAAACCGTAGCTTGTGGGAAGCAATGACATCGAGAAAATAATCATGTCCCAGAGAGACCTTTGGTTTTCTTCACTTGGGAAAATGGATTTGGAGTGCTGTGTCTCTGAGGGACGCAGGCCATACGATACTCAATTCCTGAATCCCTCCGCAAAGGTCTCTGCCTCTGTCCATGATGGTTGGTTTTGCTGTACAATCGTTGTCATCTTCTTTCAGGCAGTCTGCAGCGGCAGCAAACCCCTTCTCCAATGATGAGTTTAAGCAGATTACAACTTGGGTGAATGTGGTGGATGGGTGGCTGGCTTTTTCCTTTTTGTTATACTTCTTAGTCTGAGAATGGTGCCTGGCACAGATGTTAAACGGATGGACAAACGGGACAATGAAGCCAGGGCTCACCTGTCATGCGGTGTTGGTAGTCATCCTCACTACCTTTGCAAACTTTTTGCATGCAAAATTTCTGGATTAGGTGAAATTAAGTTTGTACCTCACACAATTTAACTGAACCATCTCTCTATACGAAAAGAACAGTTATTTTGGTGCCTACAAATACCGATCCATTATCTCAGCATTAATTCCTCGTTTCAGAAATAGAAGGAATATCCCTCAACCTCATAAAGGCTATATATAATTAAGCCATAGCCTGCTTCACACTATATGGGGGGAAAATGGAAAAAAAATCATTTCCTGTAAAGTCAGAAATGAAATAAAGGTGTCGATTCTCTCCATGCTTGCTCAGTACAGTACTAGAATTCCTAGCTAGAACAATGAGGCAGGAGGGGAAAAAATTAAAGGGATCCAAGGAAGGAAGAAAGAGATCCAATTATCCCTATTTGCAGATAATATGTTCTCGACAGCATTTTTTTTTGTGGGGGTCCGGTCATGGGGCCTGAACTCTGGGCCTGGGTGCTGTCCTCAGCTCTTTAGCTCAAGGCT
>NW_012269916.1:8977-10739 GCF_000151885.1 Dipodomys ordii
GAAGGTGGCTCAGTGGTAGAGTGCTTGCCTTGCATGCCTGAGGCCCTGGGTTCCATTCCTCAGCACCACATAAGCAAAAAGAAAAAAAGCTGGAAGTGGCGCTGTGGCTCAAGTGGTAGAGCGCTCGCCTTGAGCTGAAGAGCTGAGGGACAGCGCCCAGGCCCAGAGTTCAGGCCCCATGACCGCCCCCCCCCCAAAAAAAAGCAGAAAGAATGTCCTTTGAAGACTACTTTGTCTTGAGAAGGGTTGCTTATTTGTTTCTTTGCTGTAGGAACACAGAAAAGAATAAAAACCCTCCACACTGTCTGCGAATGCCAAGCTCAGTTTATTAAAGGAGAGAAAAGTTATTAACAGAAACACCCCTAAGGCTCCCCGAATAGCTCATTTACCTACTTCCCTTAAACACTAGCCTTGAATTAGTTCTTGATTGGAGAGCTGCTGATTTTGCAATTAACAGGGAAGTGGAACTTCTCTGATCATTTTGCCTGTAGATTCAAAAATTAACTCAATGTTACTTGACTGCTTCAACGTGGTGGGTTTTGTTCTTTTTTTTTTTTCCCCTCCCTTTGAACCTGAGTGACAAAGAGATAGAGAGGCTTGGTGATCATGAGTGGACTGTCTCCAATCTTGAGAAAACCAGGTCTGAAGCTACACACCGGGTAGATGCTGTGATAATTCAGGGGGAGAGAAAATTCCCCTAGGGGCTGAGCCACACACAGGTGGTAACCGCTTTTATTGAGTGGCCTCCACATTTCGCATTCCGCTATGTGCTTTACACATGTGATCGACGATGTATTAATTCTCACCAGCACGCTGCCAGTCAGGCATTATTGTCATTCTATGCCAGTCAGGTAACTGAGACCCTGTTCATTAACCCCTCCCCACAGAGCTGGGATTCACAAGCTGATTGCATATTCTATGCTCTTTAGTCTTGCAAAGAACAGACAGGATGACCGTGCAAACATTGTCAGGATGGAAGGCCTCCGTGACCAGCTTCACAGATTCCAAACACTGGCGAGTACAACTGGACTCCTCTGTGTCTGCACTCAGTCCAGATCACGTGGCTTTTGTTTTTCACCACAGGTAGGCACTCTCTGCATTTTGTGAGTGTATTGCTCGCATGTTTATTATTCATTGTATGCTAATGTATTCCTAAACTTCAAATTAAATACTTAGAAATGTGTAAACTACAAATACACGTGTATACACACATATGTGTGGATTTATTCTGTATGTATGTATGTATGTATGTATGTGTGTATGTGTCTGTCTATCATCTTCAAGAATTTGCTTCATTATTTGTGAGATTTATTCATGTCAATACCAGGATTTCTCAGCCTTTAAAACTATATATTTTAGTTGGATATGGTGGCTCAGGCCTGTGATCCTATGTAGAGAATGGGGATCAAGGTGATTGTGATTTGAGGAGAGCTTGGGCAAAAGGTAGTACTGGGTGTGGTGGTGCTCACCTGTCATTACCGCTCCGCAGGGCACAGGAAAGCAGGCCGTGGTCTGAGGCCCATCTGAGCTTAAATAGACTGTCCATCTGTCCATCCATCCATCCATCTGTCCCTCCCTCCTTCCCTCTTTTTTTTTGGTCCGGTTGTTGGGCCTGAGTTCTGGGCCTGAGCACTGTCCCTCAGCTCTTCAGCTCAAGGCTAGTGCCCTACCACTTGAGCCACAGCGCCACTTCCGGCTTTTTTATTTTTGCTTATGTGGTGCTGAGGAATCGAACCCAGGGCCTCAGGCATGCAAGGCAAGC
>NW_012269917.1:0-3703 GCF_000151885.1 Dipodomys ordii
AAAAAAAAAAAAGAGCAGGTGGTACTTCTGATGAAGTACACTGTGACAAGCACAGTGGATGATTAGCTACTTATTTGTCTGGCATAAAATTAGCAACATGATCATCACATAGAGCCCAGGGTGAGCCAGCACAGCCGGGTGAAGCGAAGCCTCATTCTCCCCTTCCGCCCCACCAGAGCCTCATCCGTAGCTCCCTGCGGCCACAGAGCACATCCTGACCCCTGAGCCTCATGCGCAGCCGCCCCCCGCTGGATGTGGCGCCTCTGTCCAGCTGAGCTGCATATACTTGGCTGTCCCCCCACCAGCCCCACAGGTCTAGGCCTCATCCACGCAAGTTGGCTTCTTGACCTGTTCCCTGCAGAGGTCTGGGGGGAGCCCAGCCCCTCTCAGGGTCTCAAAGGGAGTCATCCAGATAGCTCTGAGGGGGCCTCATGAAGCCCCCCCCCACACACACACGGCATGAAGCTGAGGGAGGGACCCTGGCCCACATTGATGCGAGGTCATTGGCCACTGGACACCTAACCCAGTGGTCAGCCAGAGCATAGTGTGCAGCTGCCCAGTACTGGTACCAAAGGAGGAAGAAGAAGAGGAGGAGGAGGATAGGGGACGAGCCTCCTAGCATAGACACACAATGAACGTGTTCTATAATTCTACCTCCACTTACTCCCTGGGGAAATGGAGGCAAGCACGGTGCAGTGCTGGGATTAGAACTCAGTGCCCTGCACTTAGAGCGGGAGGAAGCGGGTGCCGGGCAGGGGCTGAGAGCCGCAGCGGCTGTTCTCAGCCTAGAGCCACACACCAGAGAGCCCTGCCCGGGCTGCCAGAGCAGGGTCTTCGGCCTGATCCTAGAGGGTCCCCCACGCTTCCTCCAGCTGCAGCCCAAGCTCCCCTTTGTGGCTGAGAGCTCTGGCAGCCCGGCTTGCCCCCCCCCTCTGGACAAGGGGAATTCTGGGAAAGCAATGGGAGGGGTCACTGGGGACTTGAAACCTGAGCCACAGCTCCCTGGCCATCTCTCTGGGGCTGGACTCCGCCCACCCTTTCTTGAGGGGCTCAGAGCGGCCTGGCTGGGGCCCAAGGCAGCAGGTGTTGAATTATTTAATGAAGCTGGGGCTGACCACGCCCCGGAGTGGGGGGCACAGAGCACCCGATGCCCCCTTGCTGCTGCAGCTTGTTCACAGATCAAATGGGCACGTCCCCCATGTCCACGCGCCTGAGCAGAGGCAGGGGACGGCTGGCCGCTTGCACTGTGTTCCTGGATGGCTCGTCACGTGGTTTGTTTTCTCCGCTGACCCAGCCGGCCCCAGCCCCACGTGCAGACTGACAGTCAGGACTGAGGACAGGACAGACTCCAGTGTGAGCCGCACTCTACCACTTGAGCCACAGCGCCACGTCCGATTTTCTGGTGGTTCATTGGAGATAAGAGTTTCATGGACTCGGGGCTGGGAAGGTGGCTCAGTGATAGAGCGCTTGCCTTGCATGCTCGAGGCCCTGGGTTCGATTCCTCAGCACCACATAAGCAAAAAGAAAAAAGCCAGAAGTGGCGCTGTGGCTCAAGTGGTAGAGCACTAGCCTTGAGCTGAAGAGCGTAGAGCACTAGCCTTGAGCTGAAGAGCTGAGGGACAGCGCCCAGGCCCAGAGTTCAGGCCCCACGACTGGACCCCCCCCACAAAAAAAAAAAAGCAATGGAGGAGGCAGGCATCAGAGGGAGGGACTCACGGCAGGTGTTTCCAGGGCCACAGTCCCAAGCCTGAGTCTGTCTTAGATGGGGTGGTCCTACCCAGGGTCCTGGTACATGACACCAGAGGAGTCAGACCTGCCCAACACACAAGGGGAAATCAGTTAAAGGCAGCTTCAAAACAATGTCATTACCAGGCACCACTGCCTCACGCCTAATCCTAGCTACTTGGGAGGCTGAGGTCTGAGGATGGCAGTTTGAGGCCAGCCTGAGTAGGAAAGTTCCTGAGATATATATTTTTTTTTTGGTCGGTTGTGGGGTTTGAACTCAGAGCCTGAGCACTATCACTGAAGGCTAGTGCTCTTCTACTTTGAACCATAGTGCCACTTCCAGTTTTCAGATGGTTCATTGGAGATAAGAGTCTCAGGGGGTTGGGAATGTGGCTTAGTGGTAGAGTGCTTGCCTAGCATGCATGAAGCCCTGGCTTTGAGTCCTCAGTACCACATACACAGAAAAGCTGGACGCGTGGTACTCAAGGAAAGTGTCCAAACCCTGAGTTCAAGCCCCAGTTCTGGCAAAAGAGAGGGGGGGAAGGAAGGAAGGAAGGAAGGAAAGAAGGGAAAAGAAAAGAAAAGCAGAATCTCAGGGACTTTCCTTCCTGGGCTGGCTTTGAACCATGGTCCTCAGATCTCAGCTTCCTGCATAGCTAGGATTACAGGTGAGCCACTGGCATCCAGCTCCATGAGACTCATCTCCAGTTACCCACCAAAAAGCCAAAAGTGGAACTGTGGTTCAAGTGGTGAAGTATCCCAACTTCCCAGGGCCAGTGGGACTTGAACCCATGATGGGCAACAGAGGTCACCAACACTCAATTGGGCTAGGAATCTTTTAATCACTGTAGCGGCTGCCCCTTACTATAACAAGACAGTGAAGAACAGCATCTGAACTCAAAATGGGGTAGGTTTATATAGGGAACAACCAGCAAGGGGGCCACCCACAGGTGGCCAGTGGTAGTTTCGTGATCTGCAAAAAAGCAAGTTACAGAAGCAGAGCTTCTGTGGTGATTACAAAATGGCAGTTAGTGCCAGGCGCTGGTGGCTCACGCCTGTAATCCTAGCTACTAAGGAGGCTGAGATCTGAGGATCGAGGTTCAAAGCCAACCCGGGCAGGAAAGTCTGTGAGACTCTTATCTCCAATAAACCACTAGAAAACTGAAAGTGGTACTGTGGCTCAAGCGGTAGAGCGCTCGCCTTGAGCTGAAGAGCGCAAGAACAGCGCCCAAGCCCAGAGTTCAAATCCCACGACCGACAAAATAAATAAATAAATAAAGGCAGTTAAAATTCCAGTCATTCCAATAACCAAGGCAATAAGTCACAAAGCAAAGTTCTTATCCCAAATCTTCCCATCAAAGAATCAAGTTCGTGAAATAGCAATTACAGCCTCAATAAGCAAAGCAGTAAGTCCTCCAAGCAAAAACCACGTTCCAAATTTCTTACTTATCGAGCCCCCAAATCAGACAACCTTCCAGGTTTCCTGGCTCTTTCTGCATTTCACTTTTATTTACTGAAATTCAGTGACCTGGTGTTTAACCCTAATTTACCCAGGTCTTTATTTCTGGACTTTTCATTTTAATGACTAGCCTGGAGCTTTTCTCTACTGGGAGATCCTGCCTTTCAAGTTTGGCCCTATTCTTACTCACTTTGCCCATTTCAGTAAATGCCAAGCCTCCGTTTTTTCCATTCATAGGGTATGTACTTAGGTTTCTCAGGTTACCTGGGACTTGTTTGTCCCAGGTAAATTTCATTCTTCCTTGGTCTAATTAGTACTCTGTTTAATTTAACCTAACAGTGGTAATATGTGCCAACCTTCAACACAAAAGCTCAAGGACAATGCCCAGGTCCTGAGTTCAAGCCCCAAGACTGACATTTAAAAATAAAATAATGTGCCGGGCGCTGGTGGCTCACGCCTGTAATCCTAGCTACTCAGGAGGCTGAGATCTGAGGATCGCGGTTCAAAGCCAGCCCGGGC